>NC_069501.1:715138338-715140838 GCF_027579735.1 Bombina bombina | reverse complement strand
ACCGCTATGCCTCGTGGTCTTAGTACCGCCAGAAGTGAGCCCAGAACCTTTGTAAAAATTCTCGGGGCCGTAGCTAACCCGAAGGGAAGAGCTACAAACTGGTAATGCCTGTCTAGAAAGGCAAATCTTAGGTACCGATAATGATCTTTGTGAATCGGTATGTGAAGGTAGGCATCCTTTAAGTCCACTGTGGTCATATATTGACCCTCTTGGATCATGGGTAGGATGGTCCGAATGGTTTCCATCTTGAACGATGGAACCCTTAGGAATTTGTTTAAGATTTTTAAGTCTAAGATTGGTCTGAAGGTTCCCTCTTTTTTGGGAACCACAAATAGATTTGAGTAAAACCCTTGTCCTCGTTCCGTTCGCGGAACTGGGTGGATCACTCCCATCACTAAGAGGTCTTGTACACATTGTAGAAATGCCTCTTTCTTTACTAGGTTTGTTGATAACCTTGACAGATGAAACCTCCCTTGTGGAGGAGAAGTTTTGAAATCCAGAAGGTATCCCTGAGATATAATCTCCAACGTCCAGGGATCCTGTACATCTCTTGCCCAGGCCTGGGCGAAGAGAGAAAGTCTGCCCCCCACTAGATCCGTCTCCGGAGAGGGGGCCCTGTCTTCATGCTGTCTTAGGGGCGGAAGTAGGCTTTCTGGCCTGCTTGCCCTTGTTCCATGACTGGTTGCCTTTCCAACCCTGTCTGTAACGAGCAGTAGTTCCTTCCTGTTTTGGAGCGGAGGAAGTTGATGCTGCTCCTGCCTTGAAGTTACGAAAGGCACGAAAATTAGACTGTTTGGCCTTTGATTTGGCCCTGTCCTGAGGAAGGGTGTGGCCCTTACCTCCCGTAATGTCAGCAATAATTTCCTTCAAGCCGGGCCCGAATAAGGTCTGCCCTTTGAAAGGAATGTTAAGTAGTTTAGACTTAGAAGTTACATCTGCTGACCAGGATTTAAGCCATAGCGCCCTGCGCGCCTGTATGGCGAATCCGGAATTTTTAGCCGTAAGTTTGGTTAAATGCACTACGGCATCCGAAATAAACGCATTAGCCAGTTTAAGTGTTCTAACTTTGCTCATCCAATGGTGCTGTGCGAATCGCCTCTTCCAGAGACTCAAACCAGAATGCCGCTGCAGCCGTGGCAGGCGCAATGCATGCAAGAGGCTGCAATATAAAACCTTGTTGAACAAACATTTTCTTAAGGTAACCCTCTAATTTTTTATCCATTGGATCTGAGAAAGCACAGCTATCCTCCACCGGGATAGTGGTACGCTTGGCTAAAGTAGAAACTGCTCCCTCCACCTTAGGGACCGTCTGCCATAAGTCTTGTGTGGTGGCGTCTATAGGGAATATTTTTCTAAATATCGGAGGAGGGGAAAAGGGCACACCGGGTCTATCCCACTCCTTACTAATAATTTCTGTAAGCCTTTTTGGCATAGGAAAAACGTCAGTACACACCGGTACCGCATAGTATCTATCCAACCTACATAATTTCTCTGGGATTGCCACCGTGTCGCAATCATTCAGAGCCGCTAACACCTCCCCTAGTAACACACGGAGGTTCTCAAGCTTAAATTTAAAATTTGAAATTTCTGAATCCGGTCTCCCCGGATCAGAACCGTCACTGACAGAATGAAGCTCACCGTCCTCATGTTCTGCAAATTGTGACGCAGTATCAGACATGGCTCTCGTGTCATCAGCGCGCTCTGTCCTTAACCCAGAGCTATCGCGCTTGCCTCTTAATTCGGGCATATTGTATAATACTTCTTTCATAACATTAGCCATATCATGTAAAGTGATTTGTAAGGGCCTTGATGTACTTGGCGCCTCAATCTTACGCACCTCCCGAGCGGGAGACGCAGGTACTGACACGTGAGGAGAGTTAGACGGCATAACTTCCCCCTCGTTGTCTGGTGATAATTTCTTTATCGGTACAGATTGACTTTTATTCAAAGTAATATCAATACAATTGGTACACATATTTCTATTGGGCTCCACATCGGCTTTTGAACATAATGAACAAGCAGATTCCTCTGTATCAGACATGTTTAAACAGACTAGCAATGAAGCTAGCAAGCTTGGAAATCACTTTCAATAAATTTACAAGCAATATAAAAAACGCTGCAGCGCTTTTAAAAATACAGTTGAATAACAAGGAAAACTAATTCAGTTATAGTCAACAATTCTTAACGAGAAAAGTATTAATTAGCAGAGGATTGCACCCATTAGCAAAAGGATGATTAACCCCTCAATACCCAAAAACGTATATCAAATTAAGATTTAACGCTTTTATCACAGTCAAACACACTGTCACAGATCTGCTGTGACTGATTACCTCCCTCAAAAACGAATTTTTAAGACCCCTGAGCTCTCTAGAGACGTCCTGGATCAAGGAGGAAGAAACAGGAAGACTGTGCTAGAATTTTAATTGCACAACAAGGCGCTAAAACAAGGTCCCTCCCACTCATATTACAACAGTGGGAGACCTGATATAACGGTTTCTAT
>NC_069501.1:715060838-715133338 GCF_027579735.1 Bombina bombina | reverse complement strand
CATTGTCCCTAAGTAACCAGCTCTATTACCAGCCCTTAAAAGGGCCTTTTGCAGGGTATTGTCCCAAAGTAACCAGCTCTATTACCAGCCCTTAAAAGGGCCTTTTGCAGGGCATTGCCCCAAAGTAACCAGCTCTATTACCAGCCCATAAAAGGGCCTTTTGCGGGGTATTGTCCCAAAGTAATCAGCTCTTTTACCTATAGTCTAATCCCCCTACACCGCCGCCACCTATATTAAATGTATTAACCCCTAATCTAATCCCCCTACACAGCCGCAACCTATATTAAATATATTAACCCCTAATCTGACCCCCCTACACCGCTGCCACCTATATTAACCCTAATTATATTAGGGTTAATATAGTTATTATATTATATATATTAACTATATTAACCCTATCTAACTCTAACACCCCTAACTTAATTATTATTAAAATAAATCTAAATAATATTAATAATATTAACTAAATTATTCCTATTTAAAACTAAATACTTACCTATAAAATAAACCCTAAGATAGCTACAATATAATTAATAATTACATTGTAGCTATTTTAGGGTTTATATTTATTTTATAGGTAACTTGGTATTTATTTTAACTAGGTACAATAGCTATTAAATAGTTAATAACTATTTAATAGCTACCTAGTTAAAATAATTACCAAATTACCTGTAAAATAAATCCTAACCTAAGTTACAAATACACCTACACTATCAATAAATTAAACTACAAATATCTAAACTAAAATACAATTAAATAAACTAAATTACAAAAATAAAAACACAAAATTACAAAAAATAAAAAAAGATTACAAGAATTTTAAGCTAATTACACCTAATCTAAGCCCCCTAATAAAATAATAAAGCCCCCCAAAATAAAAAAATCCCTACCCTATTCTAAAGTACAAAAGTAATCAGCTCTTTCAAAAAACCTTAAAAGGGCTTTTTGCGGGGCATTGCCTTAAAGTAATCAGCTCTTTTACCAGAAAATAAAAATACAATACCCCCCAACATTACAACCCACCACCCACATACCCCTATTCTAACCCACCCAAACCCCCCTTAAAAAAAACTATCACTAACCCCCTGAAGATCTCCCTACCTTGAGTCGTCTTCACCCAGCCGAGCCGAAGTCTTCATCCAATCCGGGCGATGTCTTCATCCAAGCGGCAAAGAAGAGGTCTTCCATCCGGGCGATATCTTCATCCAAGCGGCAAAGAAGAGGTCTTCCATCCGGGCGATGTCTTCATCCAAGAGGCAAAGAAGAGGTCTTCCATCCGGCCGATGTCTTCCTCCAAGCGGCATCTTCTATCTTCTTTCTTCCGGCTCCATCTTCAGACCTCCTACGCGGAACATCCAGCTGGCCCGACGGACTAACGATGAATAAGGGTTCCGTTAAATGACGTCATCCAAGATGGCGTCCCTCGAATTCCGATTGGCTGATAGGATTCTATCAGCCAATCGTAATTAAGGTAGGAAAAATCCTATTGGCTGATTGAATCAGCCAATCGGATTGAGCTTGCATTCTATTGGCTGTTCCGATCAGCCAATAGAATGCGAGCTCAATCCGATTGGCTGATCCAATCAGCCAATCGTATTGAAATTCAATCCGATTGGCTGATTCAATCAGCCAATCGGATTTTTCCTACCTTAATTCTGATTGGCTGATAGAATCCTATCAGCCAATTGGAATTCGAGGGACACCATCTTGGATGACGTAATTTAAAGGAACCTTCATTCGTCGTTAGTCCATCGGGCCAGCTGGATGTTCCGCGTAGGAGGTCTGAAGATGGAGCCGGAAGAAAGAAGATGCGGCTTGGAGGAAGACATCGGCCGGATGGAGGACCTCCTCTTTGCTGGTAAAAGAGCTGATTACTTTGTACTTTAGAATAGGGTAGGGAATTTTTTTATTTTGGGGGGCTTTATTATTTTATTAGGGGGCTTAGATTAGGTGTAATTATCTTAAAATTCTTGTAATCTTTTTTTAATTTAATTTAGTTTATTTAATTGTATTTTAGTTTAGATATTTGTAGTTTAATTAATTTATTGATAGTGTAGGTGTATTTGTAACTTAGGTTAGGATTTATTTTACAGGTAAATTGGTAATTATTTTAACTAGGTAGCTATTAAATAGTTATTAACTATTTAATAGCTATTGTACCTAGTTAAAATAAATACCAAGTTACCTGTAAAATAAATATAAACCCTAAAATAGCTACAATGTAATTATTAATTATATTGTAGCTATCTTAAGGTTTATTTTATAGATAAGTATTTAGTTTTAAATAGGAATATTTTAGTTAATAAGATTAATATTATTTAGATATATTGCAATAATAATTAAGTTAGGGGTGTTAGGGTTAGATAGGGTTAATATAGTTAATATATATAATAACTATATTAATTATTAACTATATTAATATATATAATAACTATATTAACCCTAATATAATTAGGGTTAATATAGGTGGCGGCGGTGTAGGGGGGTCAGATTAGGGGTTAATATATTTAATATAGGTGGTGGCGGCGGTGTAGGGGGATTAGATTAGGGGTTAATATATTTATTATAGGTGGCGGCAGTGTAGGGGGATTAGATTACAGGTAAAAGAGATGATTACTTTGGGACAATTCCCCGCAAAAGGCCCTTTTAAGGGCTGGTAATAGAGCTGGTTACTTTGGGGCAATGACCCGCAAAAGGCCCTTTTAAGGGCTGGTAATAGAGCTGGTTACTTTGGGGCAATACCACGGAAAAAGCCCTTTTCAGGGTTATTTATAATTTAGTTTAGGGTAGGGACATTTTAGTATTTTAGGGGGTAATACATTTATTATAGGTGGCGGCGGTGTAGGGGGATCAGATTAGGGGTTAATACATTTAATATAGGTGGCGGCGGTGTAAGGGGATTAGATTAGGGTTTAATCATTTTAATATAGGTGGCGGCGGTGTAGGGGGATTAGATTAGGGGGTAATATAGTTAAAATATGTGGCGGCGGGGTAGTGGGCACACATTAGGGGGTAATAATTTTAATATAGATGGCGGCAGTGTAGGGGGATTACATTAGGGGTTAATAATTTTAATGTAGGTGGCAGCGGTGTAGGGGATCACATTAGGGGGTTAGACATTTAATGTAGGTGGCGGCGGGGTCCGGGAGCGGCGGTTTAGGGGTTAAACACTTTATTAGGGATTGCGGCGGGGGATCGCGGTTGACAGGTAGATAGACATTGCGCATGCATTAGGTGTTAGGTTTTATTTTGCAGGTAGTTTAGGGAGTTACGGGGCTCCAATACTTAGCGTAAGGCTTACTACGCCTGCATTTTGTGGCGAGGTGAAAATGGAGTAAGATTCTAGGTTACGCCATATATAGGATACCAAACCAGCGCAATATTTGGCGTTGCCGGCTTTTGCGAGCGACGCTGCATATCGGATCGGGCCCCTGTTCTTAAAGGCACATTAAACACTAAATATATTTCATGAAGATCACTCTAGTTATGAGTGCCGCCATTTTGAAAGATAGGTTTTTACTAGAGATGTGCATTTGGTATTAAGCTCTTTTCAGAGCCAAATATCCTCTTGTGCAAATCAAACACACTAAGATCTGTGCACATCCAGATATTTGTCTGTTTGACTTGCACAAGAGGATATTTAGCTCCAAAAAAAATAAAAATACGAAAAGCAGCCTCCGACTTTCACATTCGGCAGTGAACAAAACTGCCAAATGCTCATCTCTAGTTTTTACTGCAGTTTTCTGAAGGGGAGTTTCTACAAATGTACAAACAAGTCAGCAATGGAATGCAGTGAAAACCATGTTTTAACAGGGTGGCGCAGGTGACTAGGAGGCGGAAGGGAATAACCGCAATACTATTCCTAAATAACATATTTATTGTTATTTATTGTTTATTGTCCCTTTAAATGGAAAATGTATGAGTAATGACCCACAGAGGACGCATAAGCCACAAATTAACATGCATATGTCTGGGTTTATGTTCCAAAAATTGGCACAATATACTACATACACAGAAAACCACACTCAAGAGGGAAAAGGTGAACAGTTAAAGGTAAACGCTCACCTGAAAACACAAAACCTAGTAACATATAACGTGATATATACAGTGCTGTGTCAGGGTAGGATCAAGATTTCACTATCCAAAATGTCCAGACATACCTAGATAGATATTTCCCATCCAACAAACCTCCTCTGCCTGCAGCTCAAATAATGCACTAAAATAGGATAACCAGAAATGATGGGGGCCTAAAAAAAGCATTGCCATAGTCCATGTGGCCCTAGGAGTGCTCTTGCACCTCAGGGGCCTGTGAAAGGCGATCATCAGCAGCTGCAGCAGCACTCCCTCCCTTTGCCTCCCCCACAATAGGTACAAACTGAAGCCAACAGAAAGAGGTGAAATATAGCAATGCAACCTGTAGTATCTGAATTTTATGTTACCACAAGACAGTGTTTAGCTTTTATAGTATTAAAAAATGAATTAAATTACAAAAACACTATTGGCCATCTGGTATTGCAGTCTAGCACACCTCACAGTATTGGGAAATATATTATGTGTGTGTTTAATAGCCATACATTTATATGCCGTCTTTAGGGTTCTATAATGGTGATCTGTGGCCCTCGTGGGTTAGGCGGTTAATTTGGTTATTACTGGATTCGAGGAAAGTAGGTAGAGAGATACAATGACAGAAACCTTCATGTATCATGATCTCAGAGTAGGGTGGTAGATTTATGCAATACAATTCTATTAGAGATGGTAAGAAAAATGACTAAGAGAATTCAATAATGCCTGGTATTTGCATAGGCTATTCTATGTAATAATTAAGCTTACACTTCAGAAGGGACTATGGGCAGACTTGATGTGCCTTTATATAACATAGGTTTGTGTACAAGCATGAGCAAGTAAACACTTTGGTTAGTTTATTATTAGTGTTATCTTCTCATTGGTCCTTTAAGAAAATAAACAGCTATATAAATAATTTCTATCATTTGATAGGTTGGATGTGTCATTCTTACCAAATAACTAATACATTGTAGGTTATGATACAAGCTGTCCATTTGTATGGCCATAAAATGGTCAATTGGGTGAAGTTTAAAAGAGGCCAACCCTGTTCTCAATAGAGCTGTTCTATATAGGTTGCCAAGACAACCACAGGTATGGGGTCATGGTATCACTGATTTATAAAACTAGTGGGCTACTCAGTATACTGGTTGCTATAAAGTTTTCAAGTACTATAACTGTATTACATGGTCAGGCCAAAATGTTCGGAAAAAGGTCAAGTGTGTCTTAAAAAAATTGTGAATTGTGTTTTACACAAGAAAAAAGATTCTAAACAGTAAAGGAATAATATTAGTGATTGCATGTCACTTAAAGCTGCATACTAGTAAAAAAGTATTTCCAAGTTATTGCCACATATGTGTTTAAAAACAATACCCAATCACTATAACGTGTATCGTTATAGCTTTATCACATAGGATACTAAACTGTGTTACCTATATGTTAAAGCTATAAGGCTATTAGGTAGATGGTTTTAATGTTGTGGCTGATCAGTGTAAGTTTAACGCTGTTGCTATACGATATTTTGTGCTACTTTGCATTTCTGTTTTGCCTTTTCCTTGGGCTCAGTTCTAGAGTCTTGAAGGCCATCATTTCAACTAAAATCTATTGCTTCTCCAATAAAACCTTCTAGCTTATTATATTAAAAATGGCATTATAAGAAACTGACTTAAGTAAGGGTGTGTATTCTTTTTACACTTGCCCTTGCATAAAGTGATGGGTCAATTCATTCTTATTAAAGGGACAGTAAACACTTTAGAATTACAAGATTTTTCATTCTTAAAATAGATTAAGAGACAGATAACAGACGGCAAATAAAAGACGAAAGGCGTAGGCTTGGACTTTTTGCTTGACCACAAGTGGCTGCAGATATTGTAATGTTCTTTTAAAATACTGCTTAATAAAAGTTATGTTTTTCCATCTTAAGGACGTTCACTAGAATCTGTTTTTGTAAATTAGGGAGAGTTGCGTGAAAACGTTCTAAAGCTTACCATGTACTCATTCAGTTTTTTAGGACTAGAAAAAAATGCGCACAATTAAATATCTTACATTATAATCTCAACATGATTATTCTTCCTGTAAGTAAAGTTAATTTCTTCTCATCTCCGTGTTTACCTGAATTCTGTCATCAATGCACATTTTTATTTGACATACTGTATTTTTTCATTACAAAATGTGTTATTTTTTTAAATTACAACTAAGGAATAACTATAAAATCTTTTCCTTTCTATAATACACATAAACCAACTTCAAAGAGAGGAGCGCATACCTTAATTGTCTAATTTGCAAAGAGTGAACTGATGGGATCTTAAAACATATAATTAAATTTTATGCAACAATGTTAGAATTTTGATTAGAACAACTGATGGCTTGTGATGGGTTTAACTGCTACGGTAATTTATGTCCCTACTCATACAGATATGGACTGTTTATAATAATGTAGAAACCAGACTGACAGAAGCCAGGCTATACAGAATTAATTGACCAGCATGTGCAAGTACTGGCTAGCGAACTGCATTTGGCGCGGTCTGAGAGCATTCTGTGGCTATGCCACTCTGCATATTGGAAAGACAAAATCCTCAACACCACATTCTGTTTTACACATTTGTGCTGAATATTCATAAGATAATCACACTAATGCGTGCACTTAGAATGAGTAATTTGTACTGCTTGAAAATATGCTTGTCATGAAGTCAGTATGCTAAAACCAGCAATGCCATATCCTTTTAAAATGACTGCATGTTTAAAGATCCAAATGGGCTAGATCCCAAGAAATAAAGGTTAAGAGGTTTTGGAAATGAAATGGCTAAAACATCTTGGTGTGTTAATGAACACATTTCCTCCCAACTGTAAGGTAAAGAGAATTTTTTTCTTTCATAACTCCGATAGAGAATTCAATTTTGAAAAAAAGATTCCACTTTACTTCTATTATCAAATTTGCTTCGTTCTCTTGTTATTCTTTGTTGAAGAGATATCTAAATAGCGTGCACATAACAGGAAATAGTGCTGCCATATTGATAATGTATAACATTGTTGTAAAACTGCTGCCCTATAGTGCTACACTCCTGAACTTACTTACCTGCTTTAAAACAAAGGATAACAAGAAAACAAAGACAATTTGATAATAGAAGTCATTTGAAAAGTTGTTTTAAAATTGTATGTTCTATCTGATTCATTAAAGATTTTTTGGGGGTTTTTATGTCCCTTTAATGTAAGTAGGTGTAATTATTCCTCCCAGCTTACCAGTGTTAATGTGCAACTTCTAGACCTGTAGCATCGGTCGGCTTCTTTTGTCCTACTCTCAGGAGCACAAGAGGCCACTCCTAATTTATATAAAGATTTTCACATGACTAAGGGGTGTACCCCCAACACATTTACCATTCCTGTTTTATAACCAGAAGACCCAGTTCTTTAGTTTTAAGCCACCCATAGCTACTCTGTATTCTCTAAGTTTTCTACCCCCTCCATAAACAGAAGATTTTAAAGTATTTTTTAAAGGGGGAGAGTTGACTGTAAACATTGACCTTGAGGTGAAATTGGATCTCTATCAGTGCTCTAGAAGTAATTTATTATATTTTGTGATTTGGTGTTATGAAGAAGAATATTCCATTACTCACAGAGGCAATGCGTATACCTCCAGAGAAGCAATCCTTATGACTCTAACCTCTGGGCATTTAGGAAATGCTCCTCCTCAATCTCTGCAGCCTCAGTCTCCACCCTCAAATTCTCTTCTACTTAGTGCAATTACTGTCCCATACTGCAACACATGCTCCTTAAATTAGTTCCTGATATCACACTTCCTTTAATCCAAGGAAAATGAGAGTTGGCTTATTTATAGATTAAATTGGCAGTATATCTATAACAAACTGGCAAACAAATTAGCACATTCTAAATGTAACCTTGGAGGAAAACCTCCATAAGAATAGCAGAAATACAAGGACCATCTATTTCTCAGCATTTCCTAAAGAACCACATAAACCTTCAGAAAACGCCATAGAACAATTAGTGATAAACAGCAAGAAAAGAGAGGAGTATGGAAGGAGACAGGAGAAAAACTACAGATTTTACTATATGCTTTAAACTTGTAGGACACTGTCCATCTAGTGTTTGAGCAGCAAATTCAGCTGATATAGACAGAGATAAAACAACACATATGAAAGAAGTCATTTATCTTTTCCGGTGACGGTCCAGGCACAGCATTTTTGCAATATAGTGGCTTTGTTAAAAAACGGCAAACTGCTATTCAGACTATATGTGGCATACCTTTCTTTGTATAGAAAATAATTAACTCCAAGCATCTAACACTGGAATAAACTTACAGGGAGAGAACAGAAAGGCACCATTTCTACCATACAAACTAATGAGCTGCTTTATTCTCACTTTACAGACTGGGTTCCTGTAATCCTGTTTTATGCAGTGAGAAATGACAGTAGACAGGGCCTAAATGTTTTATATTTATTTCACAGCAGTTCTTTATCAAATGCAGAAGAGCTGTGCATGCATTATACACTCAGCAACCATGCATAGTGTGGAGACATGCTACTGAGCATGTGCATTAATGCTTCCACAACCCAAGTGTAAAGCACTTGTGCAAAGCATGAAACAGCTCTAAAGGACTGCAATTAGTGGTATCCCAGCAGTGCTTGGGCACAGCTGCAAAAAAACAGCTGAGATAGTAACAAGGATTACAGGCCTTCAATCTGAAGCCCTGCTGGTACTAGATTTGTTTGGAGGGAGCAAACACACACACACCTTCCAAAGTTAGTCCTTAAGAGTTAAAAACAAGTCAGGATATTACAAAGTCTTGCTTGAGCACAAATGACTACATGAAGGTCTGTTACTTGAAGCCACACGTGTCCCATGTCCTTAAACCGTATCCTGCTAGTCCTGTCTTGAAATCATGATCGACTCCTCCTCAATAAATATATATTTATATGAGTAAGTAAAACAATTTAATGGAGATCTCATTTACTGGACCTTTGGGATGTTATTCAAAATGAAAAAATTGACATTGCAAAATCATAAACCTAAAAAAAGAAGTGCATTAACTTTAAGACAAGCACACATGTTGCCCTCATATTTATAAAAAAGAAACCAAAAGAAACATTAGATAAACACTCTGCGTTCACATAGAACAAAAATGACACTTTACAAGTATGAAAACATCACTGTCATTCTCTTATATAAAAATTAATGGATAAAAAAATTGAATGTTGTAAAACTAGCGATGCCTGTTATTGGTACAAAAGCAAACTTCCCAATGCATGGCAGGAATAATTTGCAAACAAATAGAGTAAAGTAGTGGAGACGATGGGACTAGAAAAGTAAGTAATGAAAATGATTGGAAGAAAACCAAAAGCCTAGCTCAGTATCAAGCCAATGAGAACTGTTATATGGAATACAGGGCATAATGTGGTAAATAACACCATCAAGAGGAGCACATTTTTATTCATTGTTACTCAAATATTTCAAACAAGCATTTTGCTAATAATAAAGTAAAAAAAGAAGACAATACCTGGGAATTGATAGCTGTAGCTCGGTGCAAATCCAGGGTATCCTCGACCATATGTTGCAACAAAATTTGGATAACCTTAAACACACAATAAATAGCAATGTCAGATCCACATTCTTAAGTAAACACATTAAACAACATACTTGATGTAGTAATAAATATGATGTTAAGCCAAACTAAACTTTCAGTGTGCCATACAAATCAGTACCATCCTGTTTTATGTGAGGCCATACACACTGTTTATGTGGTTATAATTTTAAATAGAGGTTTTGAAGAAAGAAAGAAAAAAAGATATGAAAAACACACACATATATATATATATATATATAGAGAGAGAGAGAGAGAAACCTTGAGAAAAACAACAACCAGGGTGCTGGTAATGATATAAATATGGAGAGATTGTCCCCGAAACGTCACCACAATAAATAGAACATGGAATCTTGGCTTTAATCCAGAGAATGCGGTCTGCATGTTTTGTGTGTGTGTGTGTATGTAATACGTATGTATGCATGTATGTACACGAATTTATGTATATACAGTATATATATATATATATATATATATATATATATATATATATACATACATACATACACACACATATATACACACATATATACATATACATGCAGTGGTCTCCCCAGGACCTTTTTAATAGATGCATCACTGGCTAAAACCTAAACCAATAGTACCCCACCCGGGTACTTTGTAATGCCTTTCAGCAAGTTTTCTCCAGGGAACCCTGATATATATATATATATATATATATATATATATATATATAGTAGACGATTTCCAGTTCAGCCCACCAATGGTCAACACGCCTGGGTGCAATGATATATCGTAAAATAGAAAACAAGAGAATGCACTCTCAGGACTTTTTGCAAAAGAAACCAATTTAATGGAACGTTTTCGGGGTTCACAACCCCTTCATCAGCATGCAAAACAAACAAAATTCAACTCATTTATAGTGTTACATATCAATTACATCACATCAACCTGAGTGTCTCTCCAAAGGAAAAGTGCGCCAATTTTTTCAATTTGGAACGCATCTTGCGTTCCACAGTGCTACCCGAAACCGGAAGTTGTGCTGCCTCACTTCCGGTTTGCGGATTAGATAAACAAACATAAAATTAATGATGAAATTATACACTCTACAATTTTAAACGTATTTAGGGTGACATACTAATGTAGAGACTTTTTATAGCAAAATTGTGCCACATTATCGTAAGTGCCTAAAAAATTTGTGATAAATATACGTTGTCAAATGTTACTGCGTCCAGTCGGCATGTAGACAGTAACCATGGTGATCATATACAATCCGGTTTACCCGAAAGTGTCACAACTTATGTGGAATTTATAGTTATGTGCCAGCTGAATGGGACCACAATTTTCTTAGTGTCAGAAATAGCGTACTATCAAGCTGTATACGATCATATCGCATATTAAACATAATCGTTAAAAAATTAAAAAGTTGGACCATATAACAGTACATGTGATTAGAGTGGCAAATTGTAAATGAGAAGCAAATATAATGTTGCAGATATGGGTGCTGTGTCTTACAATGTATCACCAGTATATTGAAGCAGAATGACGTTTAGCATGTGTGCTGCTACAATGTATGTGCAAACAAATAGATATATTGAATGGGAACAGTATACAGAAAAAGGAATATATGTAATATATGTAATATTGTAGGGCTGTGCTGTTAGGCTGCTCTAACGCTGGGGCACCATTTTCATATGCATTCAATTTGGCCATTAAAGGATTATAGCTTGCATCAGCCAAATGTGGATGTAAATGACTATGCACAAAATCGTATAAGGAAGAAAACCTTATTTTAAAATTCTATCCTCAAATATAATTGTAAAACAAACGAGGATCTGCAAAAAGAGGTAGTTATGGTAATGGTCAAAAGGACATGTAGCTCATGTGGATACTGTCCACCTTTGGGGTTTATCCAAGTGGATGTAATAATTTTTTATGTCCATTTTTAAGACTGGTGGTGCATATTAAAGCAGTGGGTAATGGCTCCCAGCGGACCAGGCTTCCACGGAGAAGGTGGAGACAGATGTCCCCCTCTAAACCATGCCGTTAGGCGCACAACACCTTCCCCTACAACTAGGGGAGAGTGGAATGTGTGCCAAAACGGAGCCACAATGTCCACCTGGCATACCCCAAGTATGTAGCACCCCAGTTGTTGATCACATAATGCTCTTAAAGTCCGGCATGGTGTTCAGGCCACCTGGCTGTATTGTGCCTAATCTGAACATCCACTGGGCCTCTCGTTTCAAGAGTTGCTTGTTCCGGTCGCCCCCCCCGATCCAGTGGGGGTATGTGGTCTATTAGGATATAGCGGATGGAATACACTGAGTGTGCCTTCTTAGCGCAATGTCGCGCCACTGGCTGTTCAGAGTCACCGTTTTTAAGTGCTGTCCTTATGGCGTGGCGGTGATTGGCCATACGCTCACGAAGTGTGCCAGAGGTCTTCCCTATGTAGAAGCAGGAACATGGACAAAACAATAAATATATAACGTGAGTGGTAGTACACGTTATGGAGTGTCGAATAGAAAATGTTCGATTAGTGTGTGGGTGATGGAAAACTTTAGTACCCACTAGGCCATTGCACGTTGTGCAGCCCAAACAGCGATAGGAGCCTTTTATATTCCTTTTCTTCACAGTCGAATAACTTTGTTTGGGATCCGTTTTCACCAGAAGATCTTTGAGATTGGTTCCCCTCTTAAACCCAACCATAGGTCGTAGATTCTGAGTAAATGTGAGTTTTGGGTCCGAAGACATAATTGGCCAGTGTTGTCTGAGAATCTGGCCAATGTTTTTTGTCTCTGGAGTAAAAGTGGTAGACATAATGAGCTTGTCACTAGCGTCCCTTTTGGGTTTGGGAATAATCAATTCCGTCTGTGTTAGCATTGAAACGGATTCCATGGCGTCCTGTATTATCGGGATCTTGTAGCCCCTGTTCTGGAACCTCTCGCCCACTCCTTTCAATTGGGAGACCCCAGCTTCAGGATTAGAATTGTTGCACATTGTTCTTATGCATTGTGATTTTACAATGCCTTTTAGTAGGGCTGGGGGATGGCAACTATCTGCCCTTAGTATAGAGTTGCGGTCGGTGGGTTTATGATATAATGTGGTTCCTAATTTGTTGGAATCCTTGAAAACTGTCAAGTCCAAGAAATGAATGGATACGGTATCCGCTGTCATCTTAAACTTGACGTTGTTGGTAGTGTTATTAAACACATCAAACCATTTATGGAGTTCCTCCAGGCCCCCTCGCCACACCAAGAAAATGTCATCTATGTATCTGTAATAACAGATGATGGATACATTCGGAGTGTTCCACAGATACATGTTTTCAAATTGTGACATGTAAATGTTGGCGTACGAGGGGGCCATGGAGGAACCCATGGCTGTGCCAGCAGTTTGCAAATAAAAACTATTTTCGAATCGAAAATAGTTTTTAAACAGGCAGAATTCAATGAGGGACAATAGAAATTCTACTGGCGGACCCTCATAGAGGGGGTTACCCGTGAGGTGCTCTTGTATGGCTTTAAGTCCATCAAGATGGGGTATGATGGTATACAGACTGTTGACATCCAGAGTGACGAGTAAATCGTCTGGCTGGATATCAACAGTCCGTATTTTACGAATGAAATCATTCGTGTCCATCACATGAGACCGTGTTTCTTTCACCACTGGCTGTAAAAGTACGTCCACATATTGTGCTACAGGCTGGGTGAGTAAATCCCTAGCTGACACAATAGGACGGCCCGGTGGGTGGTCTAATGTTTTATGAATTTTGGGGATTGAATATATATACACACACATATACACACACATATATACATATACATGCAGTGGTCTCCCCAGGACCTTTTTAATAGATGCATCACTGGCTAAAACCTAAACCAATAGTACCCCACCCGGGTACTTTGTAATGCCTTTCAGCAAGTTTTCTCCAGGGAACCCTGATATACACACACACACAAAGGTATATATATACATATATATTTATATAGCACATTGTGTGGCGGCCTCTGGTAGCCATAGTACACGGCTGGATTGTGTAGGGTGTTACATAACGTTAAAGGTTTGGTGTATCAGAGGGGAGTGCTGAAATGGTGAATCCTTTTGCACTGTATTGATGTCTGAAGACAGGAGCAACTGCGAAACGTTACAGGTTATAATAAATTTTTTAGTAAAAGTTCCAGCGAGTGCTTTTATATATATATATATATATATATATATAGATGCAAGCATAATTTTAATAAACTTAAACGGATATTTTCCTACGTACTTACATTTAGCTAAGGTATTTATTTTTTAGAAAGTTAGTAATGTGCGAGTATATTCACTTGTAGTTCAGTAGATTTTGCAGGAACACTGGGATGTGTTTTTTTTGCATTGTGACAATGTAATGCTTTAAAGCAGCAGGGGCCCAGACGGCCCACTGATTCTTCTGTGGTCCATACCCATTTCCCGGTGTTCTTGAGTAGGCAGAGACACTTCATTTTTAAATATAAAAGATAAAGACACTACTGTTCCTTTCATGCTTAAAATAGCTAGAGAATAATAAAAATCTTAAAGGAACAATGTATGGTAATAATTTATTCCCCTTAATGTGTTCTCAATTACTTGTTATACCAGCTGTAGATGATTCAAATGTATTGGAAATTACTCCTTTTGGTTATTTTTGTATTTTAAATAGCTCAATAAAACCACCACCCATGGCTTTCAAGAACATGTCGATTGAAATGGGCTGAGTCTGCAAAAAGAGCAGATGTTACCTCACTCTCGGCCAGATTACGAGTTTTGCGGTATGAGGGATGCGGTGTTAACTTGCACGTTATTGTCACCGCTCACTTACCTACAGCGCTGGTATTACAGGTTTTCAGAAACCCGGCGTTAAAAGGCAAGAAGTGAGCGTAGAGCAAAATTGTGCTCCATACCGCACTCCAATACCAGCGCTGCTTAAGTCAGCGGTGAGCTGGTTATACGTGCTCGTGCACGATTTCCCCATAGACATCAATGGGGAGAGCCGGCTGAAAAAAGTCTAACACCTGCAATAAAGCAGCGTAAAGCTCTGTAACGCAGCCCCATTGATTTCTATGGGGAATCACATTTTATGTTTACACCTAACACCCTAACATAAACCCTGAGTCTAAACACCCCTAATCTTACAATTATTAACCCCTAATCTGCAGCTCCGGACATCGCTGCCACCTACATTATATTTATGAACTCCTAATCTGCTGCCCCCAACATCGCCGACACCTACATTACATTTATTAACCCCTAATCTGCTGCCCACAACATCGCCGACACCTACATGATGTTATTAACCCCTAATATGCCGCCCCCAACATAATAAACATATTAACCCCTAAAACGCTGTACTCCCGCAACGCAAACACTAGTTAAATATTATTAACCCCTAATCTGACGCCCCTAACATCGCCGCTACCTACCTACATTTATTAACTCCTAATCTGCCGCCCGCAATGTCGCTGCCACTATATTATATTTTATACTGATTGGAACAGCCAATAGAATGCAAGCTCAATCCTATTGGCTGATTGGATCAGCCAATAGGATTGAAGTCCAATCCTATTGGCTGATTGCATTAGCCAATAGGATTTTTTCAACCTTAATTCCGATTGGCTGATAGAATTCTATCAGCCAATCAGAATCTGAGGGACTCCATCTTGGATGACGTCATTTAAAGGAACCATCATTCAGCAAGAAGACGTCGATTGAAGAGGATGCTCCGCGCCGGATGTCTTGAAGATGGAGCCGCTCCGCGTCGGAAGGATGAAGATAGAAGATGCCATCTGGGTGAAGACTTCTGCCCGTCTGGAGGACCACTTCTGCCCGTCTGGAGGACCACTTCTGCCGGCTTCCTTGAGGACATCTTGCCGCTTGGATGAAGACTTCTCCCAGTAAGTGGATCTTCGGGGGTAAGTGTTAGGATTTTTAAGGGTGTATTGGGTGGGTTTTATTTTTAGGTTAGGGCTTTGGGCCGCAACAGGGCTAAATGCCTTTTTAAGGGCAATGCCCATCCAAATGCCCTTTTCAGGGCAATGGGAAGCTTAGGTTTTTTAGTTAGGGTGTTATTTGGAAGGTTGGTTGTGTGGGTGGTGGGTTTTACTGTTGGAGGGGTTGATTTTGTATTTTTTTTTACAGGTAAAAGAGCTGATTTCTTTGGGGCAATGCCCCGCAAAAGTCACTTTTAAGGGCTATTGGTAGTTTAGTTTAGGCTAGGTTTTTTTTTATTTATTTTGGGTGGGCTTTTTTATTTTGATAGGGCTATTAGATTAGGTGCAATTAGTTTAAAGATCTTGTAATTTGTTTTTTAATTTCCGTAATGTAGTGTTTGTTTTTGTAATATAGCTAATGTTATTTAATTTAGTTAATTGTATTTAATTTAGGTAATTGATTTAATTATAGTGTAGTGTTATGTGTTAGTGTAACTTAGGTTATATTTTACAGACAAATTTTTTAACTTGGTAGTTATTAAATAGTTAATAACTATTTAGTAACTATGCTACCTAGTTAAAATAAATACAAACTTGCCTGTAAAATAAAAATAAAACCTAAGCTAGCTACAATGTAACTATTAGTTATATTGTAGATAGCTTAGGGTTTATTTTATAGGTAAGTATTTAGTTTTAAATAGGAATTATTTAGGTAATTATAGGAATTTGTATTTAGATTTATTTAAAGTATATTTAAGTTAGGGGGTGTTAGGGTTAGACTTAGATTTAGGTGTTAATAAATATAATATAGTGGCGGCGACATTGGGGACGGCAGATTAGGGGTTAATAATATTTAACAGTTTGCGAGGTGGGAGTGTGGCGGTTCAGGCGTTAATATGTTTAATATAGTGGCGGTGATGTCCGGAGCGGCAGATTAGGGGTTAATAATTTTATTTTAGCGTTTGCAATGCGGGAGGGCCTCGGTTTAGGCTAGCTAGTTTATGGGTGTTAGTGTACTTTTTAGCACTTTAGTTATGAGTTTTATGCTACGGCTTTGTAGTGTAAAACTCATAACTACTGACTTTAAAATGCGGTCCGAATCTTGACGGGATAAGGTGTACTGCTCACTTTTTGGCCTCCCAGGACAAGCTTGTAATACTGGCGCTATGGATGTCCCATTGAAAAAAGACTATACGCAATTTGTGTAAGTTGATTTGCGGTAAGGCCAAAAAAGTGTGCGGTGCCCCTAAATCTGCAAAACTCGTAATACCAGCGGTAGTAAAAAAGCAGCGTTATGAGGCTTAACGCTGCTTTTTTACTCATAACGCAAGACTCGTAATCTAGCCGTCTGTTTTTATACAAAGGCAAATACCTAGGTGTTTACACATTCATGTTAAAGGGACACTGAACCCAAATTTTTACTTTCGTGATTCAGATAGAGCATGACATTTTAAGCAACTTCCTAATTTACTCCTATTATCAAATTTTCTTCATTCTCTCAATATCTTTATTTGAAATGCAAGAATGTAAGTTAAGATGCCGGACCATTTTTGGTGAACAACCTGGGTTGTTCTTGCTGATTGGCAGATAAATTCATCCACCAATAAAAAAGTGCTGTCCAGAGTTCTGAATAAAAAAAAAAGCTTAGATGCATTATTTTTTTAAAAATAAATATAGCAAGAGAACGAAGAAAAATTGATAATAGGAGTAAATTAGAAAGTTTCTTAAAATTGCATGCTCTATCTGAATCACAAAAGAAAACATTTGGGTTAAGTGCCCCTTTAAGTGTAGTTTCAGTGAGCAAAAACAGCTATTTCAATTGCAAAATAAACATAAAGTAGTAATTTGCAATACATTTAATTGAATACAATGCAACTGGTATAACAAGTCATTAAGATAAAACTAAGAGGGAAAAAATATATACTAAACACAGTGCAATTACAATACATTTGTGTCGCTATAGAATAACATATCAGTTAAGTCTTAATGTTTTTTAAAAAAAAATTTTTACTGCAATTATTATTCAAAATCTAAACTTCACCCACCATTTGCCTTATGTGGAGGAATTTAGTCCACAAACAACAAGGGTAGTAGGCATGTTTATAATATTAGTATGAAGTGCGTTGTTTTGAAGCTGTTATCTGATAAAGGAAATTAGGGAAAATTTGTAGCAGGATTAGCCTTAAGAAGTCCGCAGAGGGCAGTTCGAGTTCTGAAAGTTAAAAATTGTTCATTTTTCCCAGTGGTAAATTACATGAAAGGGGGCAAAATAGATTATGAAAATATACTGCAAATTTGTTTTATCATTCATATCTAAACGTTGTACATTCTCAAAGGGTTTCCTGTTCCTTTAGCTGTGATTCTAGTACTGTGTAGTGAGGTGGTGTGGAGGCTGCATGTGCCTTAGGGAATGATACTGGTCACTTCCGTACCATGTTCTGTGGTCATGTAACACAAGGGAGCCCAGCAGCATCTATGATAATGATATCTATACATTGTGTCTCAAAAATTTAAAGGGTTACAGAAATGATGAGTATATGGATTCAACATAGCTTATTGGGGGGGGAGAGCATAAATCTGGTGCGTTACAAACCGTACAGTAGAATTTGCTCCATGGAAAGTCAGTCATGCAGCAGGCCCTGATATAAGGCTTAATATCCTTTTGTTGAACACATTGAATGGTTTACTGTTTTGTGTGCAGCAATAAAATGCACTTTGCTACCCCAAGCCAGATAAATGTCTATACCTTTTAGCAGGAAAAGTAAATGCCAAACGCTGAAGCTAAACACAGCACAGGTTTGCGATGACATTTGGAGAGCTTAGAATGAATGTACTTTGCATTACAGCTATTGACAGTTTGAGATAACGGTACTAGTAATGCTTTCTCCCTAGAGCAAAGAGTACCATAGTGAACATATCAGTGCTAGATTGTGAAACTCGATACACTTTGTGAAAGAAAGAAAAACCCAAAAAGATAAGATTCAGCGCAGGCAATGTACCATCTGAAGAGATCCGGAAACACGTTAAACCAACACTTATTTGGCCACTTTTACTTGAAAGGGTGAGCAGGTGTTTATGTAGATGACAAGCAATTATAAGGAAATATGTACCAAAAAAAGAGACCTGTTATCTTATGCAACATATACAATATGCCTTGTGTTGGCAGTCAGGTCTAACAAGGTCACGTTTGTATACACAGTGTCTGCAGCTAGACGACAGTCCCATGTGTCAACGCACCAGCTGCAATGGTTTTTATTTCATCAGAACTCAATAAATCACATTTACAGTAAAATAGTAAAGAGATTTTTAACTAAAAATTTAAATCCCCCATAAAAAATCTGTTAAAAACATACTTGTAATGTACTTAAATGGTTTAATTTTGTCCAACTTTCCACCACAGAGAGGATGAAGTACGTTATAAACTCTGACCCTGAAACATAGTTTGAGCAGTATAGGTGTTCATTTATATCTGTCTTTGATTGGCCACAGCAAAAGATATAAATATTTAGATCCAGCACTACAGAATTTTGCGACACTATACAAATAAATGATAATAACAACAACATACTCAAGAGGCTTTTAAGGGATGTGTTCCTTGACTGCAAAGCAATGGAGATATTGCTAACACACTGACACATTAAGATGCATTTGAAATACCTTTCTATTTAAACACCTTTCCCTTTTTAGCCCCCCACCCCCAAATGTGACTTGTGCAAAAGCTGCTCATATACGTGAGAGTACAATGTCCCTTTATAGGTAACCAGTACGGCTCTGTATAATGCCAAGTGCTATGTCTAATCAGCACAAAAGACTCTACTTGCTTTCTAAAAGGATCTGCACAATATAAAATATTTTCTATCATCTCAGTAGTTTCTATATAACATATTCCCCTAATCTTCCAATAATGATTTTTTTCCTAGACACGCCAATTTTTAATAAGAATTGAAAATACTTGAAAGTAGAAAAGTCAATGAGACTATTGATGCAAAGTACATTTGAAAATATACTTGAGAAGCTTCTTTTTAAAACAGAAAGAAGGGGTTAAATCCACAGCATCAGAACTAGACTTTGAGTGTATATTGAAAACCTGTTAGTTATGAAATGTAACTGTGGCCCAGTTAATAAATGAATCCACTTCCATTTTGCCTTAAAAAGCTACATATTTCTGTGAAGATTTGTGCTTTAGTACACTCTATGCGCGTGCTTGAAAGGGTTACGTGGAAACAGTAGCTGCACTAGGTGTATGAAAGGTGATTTATTAAAATCCAGATTATCTGCTGAAACCAATCTCATGCACCTATAAATTACAGGAAAAGCATGCACAATATACTGCGCTTACACACTGTAGTTATATTTTACAGTGGCTAATGAAACATTTTATGTGAGGTTTTATTTTGAGTTGAATATTCATTTAAAAACAAAAACAACACCCACTAAGCCACCAATTCTAATGCTGGCATTTTGATATAGTCGCATTGTGAAATAAAAGAACATTAAACTCAAACCTAAATCTTACTATTTTTTTTTTTTTTTAAATTAGGAATAGTGGCACACATTCAATATGAATTTTATCCACTTTTCTGTAAATTTGCTTAGCATAACAAAGAATAACTTCTTCACAAAGAAAGGAGTAATAATAATGTATCTTCTAAATATACTGACAGAGAAATGAAGTACAGAATTTTCTGGGTGTCAGATTTCCTTTAAACTATCTCTTCACTGCAAAATGATTTTTACAACTCAGAATGTGTATATTATGCTACTTTTTATATACTATAAAGTAAAAAGTGATATACTGTATAAACTAGGGATATCCCTTTAACAGACAGTTTTTTTCAGACAATCACCATTAAAGGGACAGTTTACTCAAAAATTTTCTCCCCTTTAATTTGTTCCCAATGATCCACTTTACCTGCTGGAGTGTATTAAATTGTTTACAAGTAGCTCCTTTACCCTTATATTGGCATTTGAAATTGTTAATTTAGCATGTGGTATCCCCACCTATTCTGAAAGTTTGTGGCCGCGCGTACCAGCTATACATAAGCTTTGTAAACACAGCCAGCAGAAGAAATTACACTGCCAGTGTGATAAAGCAGAGATAAGGTAGTAAAATGTTGATTTTCCATTGTTCTCTCAAAGTATTGGTGATTGTTTAAGGACAGATATAAGATAAAGAAGCAGGTATATGTATACAATGTGATACAGTAATGAGATCTGATTATACCTACAAGCTCAACCTATTTTATTAGGCTGTGGCTTCAAAACACAAAATCCGAGCTTTAATATACAGAAATAAACCTTAAAAAGCTAATTTTCATACATTTTTTACTCTGCAGTTGGTAAAAAAAGCAATTGTAAACACATTAAGGGAAAAACTATTTTACAGTATACTGTCCCTTTAATGTGGGTCTTTAAAATGTGTGGAACATAATCCATGTAAATAGGATACTTGGAAAAAAAAGAAAAATCCATATGATCTTAAACTGCTAATATAATAGAATATAGAATAATTAAAGACTAAAGCACTGATTTGTTGAGGGCGCATTAATTTACAAAATAATTACAGATAAGGCAGCATTTCGCTTCTATAACCAAAAGACAACATGACAACTATGCATATTTTCTAGTCTCCCGCATGCATTCCCTATCTGGGCACCATCTCACAAGCCTAACCAAGATAAAATGTGTTGCTTCTGTGTCTGACGGGTCTAATCATAAGCCCATCGTTGAACATCTTTCAGGTCATGGCAGATGAAATCATAAATTTATAATACAACATTACTTCAATTTTCCTCATCATTTGCTACTGTGATGCCCGGCTCTGCTCTAACGAGTCACAGCCCCAGTCTGCGCGGGGAAATTGGCTGGCTGAATATCAATAGCGCATTAACACCATGCCCATGTGGATGCTTCATCAAGCCAAATTATAGTCAGGATGACCTATCCACTGCTCCCATTAGGAGCTGTGCTCATCCTGTGCCGGCCGACGAACAATTTGTTTGCTTCAATACTTCCAGGGAATGATCAATCTCACAATAATTATGTCTTGTCACTAAACTAAAAATAAGAAGAAATCACATCTCTGCTTGGATAACCTCCTTCAGATCCTAAAACATAGGCACTGTAATGAAATGTATTAACATCTTCCTGACCACACCAGTGACATGTCACCTCCAGTGAAAGCATCAAACTGACATTTAAACATATCACTAAAATGGACCATTTAATAATGTTCACAGTACCCACATACTTAGACTTCAAACTGTTGCATCTATTCATCAGGATTTAGCCACTTCACACCAAGATAACATACCCTTTTTTTATATTTAATACTGGAACCATGATGGGTAGTTCTCCACATGCATTATCAATGTGATGACCACCAATATATGATTTTGTATATTAGATTGCGGGTAAAATTGTGGCCTATTACTTGTGTGACTAGGTTTAAAGATATAGATGATGTGGCATCACACATCCTTAATGTTCAGTAGTGAAAAGATACATACTCCTTAATGGGGCAGTATACATCCATTTTCATGTAATAGACACTACTATAAAGAATAATATAAACAAATAGTAATCTAAAAATCCAGTATAAAACCATATAAAAACTTACTTAGAAGCTTCCAGTTTAGCTCTGTTAAAAAGGTAGCTGTAACACCCACTGCAAGTGGGAAATATCAGACACTACCCCCCTTCTGCTTCCTTTGCATATGAAAAGACCCTTTACACAAACAGGAGCAAGCTAGAGTAGGTATACATCAGTATTCACCTAAAATGTTGGGGCTTGGTTAGAAGTCGGAAAATCAGATCAATGTTATTTAAAAATAAGCAAAACTATACATAAAAAAAACCAAAACTGTATGGGCTATATAAATGGATCATCTACAAAACATTTATGCAAAGAAAAATCTAGTGTATAATGTCCCTTTAAGGCAGTATTTACTACTAGCATTCACCCCATTCCCCATAAACAAGGCACACACACTACTTTTCTCACAGTCTTATTAATTTAAAAAAAATTGCATTCAAACCAAGCAGATTGTTATCATGGCTTTGAGGTGGCCCTTTAAAGAGAAACACTTTGGGGAGAGAAGAGAGGGATTTTTCATTAAAAAGAAGTTGGGTGAGAGGCTAGTAAGTGGCACCTATAAGCACTACGTGTAAAGTAATTCAGTCAAGACTTATTTTAGTGAGTGACTTTAGCCAGACAAGCAACTATTGCTGTCTGTCAGTTTTAAACACATACAGGGTGCCACATGCAATACTGTTTCAGACATGCGAGTACTTAATGCTCATCGGGGAAGCTTTAGACTTAAGGTTTTTTTATGAAATACTTCTTGAATGCTGCTGTGCTATTTCAGCTTCTGTACAGAATGATGCACATGTTGTCAGGAGGAGTTATTAAATGGTTCATCATTATCGTAAATCAATCATTACAAAAAAAGACAGGCACTAGGATTTGATGTTAATCAGATTATTTTAAAAGCCACTTAACCAAAAAGCTGAAGATGAGCCCACATTATTAGATATAAATTGTGCACGCAAGGTCATCTCGGCAGGTGCCCGTGCATGTTCAAGCCTTGACAAAGCAGACTGATTTCCTAAATGTTTGAGCACACATGTAGTTCTCATTTAGTATAAAGATTTTTTTTTTCATGCAGCAGAATAATCCTCTCTGTAGATATTAAAACAGCTGGAGTGTCCTGAGAGAGGTAAAGTAGAAACATCACAAACCAACGATAAATGTTTTTAACCCTTGGTTGGTAGAGATGACCAGGGATAGGCATGAACCAAGGCTGTGGCGGACATTTTCTAAAGTAAAGACTTTAGTTAAGGACACCAAGGTACATTTTCAAATCAAAAACATCATTATATAGTGCTGGGTGTTATTATACTGATGCAGATACCAATGATCCTATAACCAGCCCTCCTCTGGCTATACCCATGTGCCAGTGTCACTACTGTGTCATTATGTAGTGCTGGGTGTTATTATACTGATGCAGATACCACTGATCCTATAACCAGCCCTCCTCTGGCTATACCCATGTGCCAGTGTCACTACTGTGTCATTATATAGCGCTGGGTGTTATTATACTGATGCAGATACCACTAATCCTATAACCAGCCCTCCTCTGGCTATACCCATGTGCCAGCGTCACTACTGTGTCATTATATAGTGCTGGGTGTTATTATACTGATGCAGATACCAATGATCCTATAACCAGCCCTCCTCTGGCTATACCCATGAGCCAGTCTCATTACTGTGTTGTTAAGGAAAAATATTTTTTAATTCTGTATATATATTCTTCTTATGGACTGACAAGTGATATTTTTAAACAGTTACATTTCTTTTTGTCAATTCAGCTAGTACATAAACTGCTGTATATGCAAAGTAAGTATTTTCAGCTACAGTAACACCCAATGTTTGTATGGACAAGATAAGAAGAAGACCACGAGGTGCTGATTGTGAAGAAACAACACATGGCCTATAAAAAGAGAGACATTGCTGCAATCTAATGCTGCACGCCACACACACTTGTATTACTATGTAAAGTGACTTTTTTGTCATTTTTGTTGTAATGTCGTTTAATTGTACAATTATAACCTTATTAATTTGGAACAGCTGTCTTCACGTTATTTTACTTTAACAATTTGGTGCCGAAACCCGGGAGTTTGAAAGCGATTAAGGACGGAGCCAGGATTGGAACTATGAGGACAGGAGACCACAGGCGCCAAAAAGGTGAGAACCTTTGTTTCTCAAATTGCTCTCCTATCCTCTGATTCCTAAACCCTCTGTCCTGTCGTGAGTACAAACTCCCAAGAACCTGAGACAGTTGTATTTTATGTTTTATGTTTTAACATCTTTTTGTTATGAATGTGTGAGTGTAAGAGGTCCTTTACGGCGTGTGAATGTACTGCTCCAAGACGCCCCTCTGCGGAGAAAGCAAGTGGGAGCAGTAGTGTGTTAAGTAAGAGGATTCTACTGTCCTCAGAGACAAATGTTTTCTATTTTCTGTGTTTGTTAAGTAAACTGTTACTAAAATTGTCTGTACAGCAAACAATAGAAGGTTAAGTGTGGGTAAGTGCAGAATTTCTTACTAGTCAACCTTGGTCTGTCAGTACAAAGTCTCTGGGTACCCCCTATGCTCGGCCTATGGACATCGTTGATTAAGTTCAGCTTCAGTCCATTGCTGCTATTGGGCATAGTGCTATTCCCAGAGAACAAGGGCGAATTCTGATCTTTTTGATCACCTCTTGGCTTTGTTTCTGAAAACCTTGGGCACACTGGTTTGAGTTTGCACGCTCCTATACTGAAGGGCGCATCCCTGAGCTGTAATAGACTTGTCTCTAATGATGTATAAAACTGTTGATGTAAGTCCCCTAGCATGGTTTGATTTTGATGATATAAGAGGCCAAGTACTTTTAGGATTTGTCTACCTACTGTTTATTATTTGGGTTTGTTGGAAAATTTGGAGGGATCAGAAGCAGGGATTTTTAGTATGGAATTTATAGTGTGGGATTTATAGTGTGGGTCTTTCCCTGACAGCCACAGTATTGCTAAGAGTCGAGAGAGAAGGGTAAGAGTCCCCTCCATCATAACTGGGTTATGAGAAACGATTCTTAGAAAGGGTGACATGAGGTCAGCCTTAAGCAATGGACGTCCAAAATTTCCTCAATAGCCCACAGGAGGAAATGTATAAAGAATATAGTATGTGGGTCAGCTGGCATCTGCCTGAATGGTGCAAGTTGACTAAGGGAATGGATGTTTGGTTTCCAAAGGGGTAACCTTTGAATTATTCCACTAGCAAAATCTCTATAAAAAACATAATTTATGCTTACCTGATAAATTCCTTTCTTCTGTTGTGTGATCAGTCCACGGGTCATCATTACTTCTGGGATATTATCTGCTCCCCTACAGGAAGTGCAAGAGGATTCACCCAGCAGAGTTGCTATATAGCTCCTCCCCTCTACGTCACCTCCAGTCATTCGACCAAAGACCAACGAGAAAGGAGAAGCCAAGGGTGTAGTGGTGACTGAATTATAATTTAAAAAATATGTACCTGCCTTAAAAAAACAGGGCGGGCCGTGGACTGATCACACAACAGAAGAAAGGAATTTATCAGGTAAGCATAAATTATGTTTTCTTCTGTTATGTGTGATCAGTCCACGGGTCATCATTACTTCTGGGATACCAATACCAAAGCAAAAGTACACGGATGACGGGAGGGATAGGCAGGCTCATTATACAGAAGGAACCACTGCCTGAAGAACCTTTCTCCCAAAAATAGCCTCCGAAGAAGCAAAAGTGTCAAATTTGTAAAATTTGGAAAAAGTATGAAGCGAAGACCAAGTTGCAGCCTTGCAAATCTGTTCAACAGAGGCCTCATTCTTAAAGGCCCAAGTGGAAGCCACAGCTCTAGTGGAATGAGCTGTAATTCTTTCAGGAGGCTGCTGTCCAGCAGTCTCATAGGCTAAACGTATTATGCTACGAAGCCAAAAAGAGAGAGAGGAAGCAGAAGCTTTTTGACCTCTCCTCTGTCCAGAATAAACGACAAACAGGGAAGAAGTTTGGCGAAAATCTTTAGTTGCCTGCAAGTAGAACTTGAGGGCACGAACTACATCCAGATTGTGTAGAAGACGTTCCTTCTTTGAAGAAGGATTTGGACACAAGGATGGAACAACAATCTCTTGATTGATATTCCTGTTAGAGACAACCTTAGGTAAGAACCCAGGTTTAGTACGCAGAACTACCTTGTCTGAGTGAAAGATCAGATAAGGAGAATCACAATGTAGGGCTGATAACTCAGAGACTCTTCGAGCCGAGGAAATAGCCATTAAAAATAGAACTTTCCAAGATAACAATTTTATATCAATGGAATGAAGGGGTTCAAACGGAACACCCTGTAAAACGTTAAGAACTAAGTTTAAACTCCATGGCGGAGCAACAGTTTTAAACACAGGCTTGATCCTAGCTAAAGCCTGACAAAAGGCCTGGATGTCTGAATTTTCTGACAGACGCCTGTGTAACAAGATGGACAGAGCTGAGATCTGTCCCTTTAATGAGCTAGCCGATAAACCCTTTTCTAAACCTTCTTGTAGAAAAGACAATATCCTAGGAATCCTAACCTTACTCCAGGAGTAATCTTTGGATTCACACCAGTATAGGTATTTACGCCATATTTTATGGTAAATCTTTCTGGTAACAGGCTTCCTAGCCTGTATCAGGGTATCAATA
Organism: Bombina bombina; assembly: GCF_027579735.1. Taxonomy (NCBI): domain Eukaryota; kingdom Metazoa; phylum Chordata; class Amphibia; order Anura; family Bombinatoridae; genus Bombina; species Bombina bombina. Next base: position 715,106,535 of record NC_069501.1, on the reverse strand, counting down.
ACCGACTCAGAAAAACCACGTTTTGATAAAATCAAGCGTTCAATTTCCAAGCAGTCAGCTTCAGAGAAGTTAGACTTTGATGTTTGAATGGACCCTGAATCAGAAGGTCCTGTCTTAGAGGTAGAGACCAAGGCGGACAGGATGACATGTCCACTAGATCTGCATACCAAGTCCTGCGCGGCCATGCAGGCGCTATTAGAATCACTGATGCTCTCTCCTGTTTGATTTTGGCAATCAATCGAGGAAGCAGCGGGAAGGGTGGAAACACATAAGCCATCCTGAAGTTCCAAGGTGCTGTCAAAGCATCTATCAGAAACGCTCCCGGATCCCTGGATCTGGATGCGTAGCGAGGAAGTTTGGCGTTCTGGCGAGACGCCATGAGATCTATCTCTGGTTTGCCCCAACGTCGAAGTATTTGGGCAAAGACCTCCGGATGAAGTTCCCACTCCCCCGGATGAAGAGTCTGGCGACTCAAGAAATCCGCCTCCCAGTTCTCCACTCCCGGGATGTGGATTGCTGACAGGTGGCAAGAGTGAGACTCTGCCCAGCGAATTATCTTTGATACTTCCATCATTGCTAGGGAGCTTCTTGTCCCTCCCTGATGGTTGATGTAAGCTACAGTCGTGATGTTGTCCGACTGAAACCTGATGAACCCCCGAGTCTTTAACTGGGGCCAAGCTAGAAGGGCATTGAGAACTGCTCTCAATTCCAGAATGTTTATTGGCAGGAGACTTTCCTCCTGACTCCATTGTCCCTGAGCCTTCAGAGAATTCCAGACAGCGCCCCAACCTAGAAGGCTGGCGTCTGTTGTTACAATTGTCCAGTCCGGCCTGCTGAACGGCATCCCCCTGGACAGATGTGGCCGAGAAAGCCACCATAGAAGAGAGTTTCTGGTCTCTTGATCCAGATTCAGAGTGGGGGACAAATCTGAGTAATCCCCATTCCACTGACTCAGCATGCACAATTGCAGCGGTCTGAGATGTAGGCGTGCAAAGGGTACTATGTCCCTTGCTGCTACCATTAAGCCGGTCACCTCCATGCATTGAGCTACTGACGGGAGTTGAATGGAATGAAGGACACGGCATGTATTTAGAAGCTTTGTTAATCTGTCTTCTGTCAGATAAATCTTCATTTCTACAGAATCTATAAGAGTCCCCAAGAATGGAACTCTTGTGAGAGGCAAGAGAGAACTCTTCTTTTCGTTCACTTTCCATCCATGCGACCTTAGAAATGCCAGAACTAACTCTGTATGAGACTTGGCAGTTTGAAAGCTTGAAGCTTGTATCAAAATGTCGTCTAGGTACGGAGCTACCGAAATTCCTCGCGGTCTCAGAACCGCTAGAAGGGCACCCAGAACCTTTGTGAAGATTCTTGGAGCCGTAGCCAATCCGAATGGAAGGGCTACAAACTGGTAATGCCTGTCTAAGAAGGCAAACCTTAGATACCGGTAATGATCTTTGTGAATCGGTATGTGAAGGTAAGCATCCTTTAAATCCACTGTGGTCATGTACTGACCCTTTTGGATCATGGGTAAGATTGTCCGAATAGTTTCCATTTTGAACGATGGAACTCTTAGGAATTTGTTTAGGATCTTTAAATCCAAGATTGGCCTGAAAGTTCCCTCTTTTTTGGGAACCACAAACAGGTTTGAGTAAAACCCTTGTCCTTGTTCCGACCGCGGAACCGGATGGATCACTCCCATTAATAATAGATCTTGTACACAGCGTAGAAACGCGTCTTTCTTTATTTGGTTTGTTGACAACCTTGACAGATGAAATCTCCCTCTTGGGGGAGATAAATTGAAGTCTAGAAGGTATCCCTGAGATATGATCTCTAGCGCCCAGGGATCCTGGACATCTCTTGCCCAAGCCTGGGCGAAGAGAGAGAGTCTGCCCCCCACTAGATCCGGTTCCGGATCGGGGGCCCTCGGTTCATGCTGTCTTAGGGGCAGCAGCAGGTTTTCTGGCCTGCTTGCCCTTATTCCAGGACTGGTTAGGTTTCCAGCCTTGTCTGTAACGAGCAACAGCTCCTTCCTGTTTTGGTGCAGTGGAAGTTGATGCTGCACCTGCTTTGAAATTCCGAAAGGGACGAAAATTAGACTGTCTAGCCTTAGCTTTGGCTTTGTCTTGAGGTAGAGCGTGGCCCTTACCTCCTGTAATGTCAGCGATAATGTCTTTCAAACCGGGCCCAAATAAAGTTTGCCCCTTGAAAGGTATATTAAGTAATTTGGACTTAGAAGTTACATCAGCCGACCAGGATTTTAGCCACAGCGCCCTACGTGCCTGAATGGCGAATCCTGAATTCTTAGCCGTAAGTTTGGTTAAATGTACTACGGCCTCCGAAATGAATGAATTAGCTAGTTTAAGGACTCTAAGCCTGTCCGTAATGTCGTCCAGCGTAGCTGAACTAAGGTTCTCTTCCAGAGACTCAATCCAAAATGCTGCCGCAGCCGTAATCGGCGCGATGCATGCAAGGGGTTGCAATATAAAACCTTGTTGAACAAACATTTTCTTAAGGTAACCCTCTAATTTTTTATCCATAGGATCTGAAAAAGCACAGCTATCCTCCACCGGGATAGTGGTGCGCTTAGCTAAAGTAGAAACTGCTCCCTCCACCTTAGGGACCGTTTGCCATAAGTCCCGTGTGGTGGCGTCTATTGGAAACATCTTTCTAAATATTGGAGGGGGTGAGAACGGCACACCGGGTCTATCCCACTCCTTAGTAACAATTTCAGTTAATCTCTTAGGTATAGGAAAAACGTCAGTACTCGCCGGTACCGCAAAGTATTTATCCAACCTACACATTTTCTCTGGTATTGCAACAGTGTTACAATCGTTAAGAGCCGCTAAGACCTCCCCTAGTAATACACGGAGGTTTTCCAATTTAAATTTAAAATTTGAAATATCTGAATCCAATCTGCTTGGATCAGAACCGTCACCTACAGAATGAAGCTCTCCGTCCTCATGCTCTGCAAGCTGTGACGCAGTATCAGACATGGCCCTAGAATTATCAGCGCACTCTGTTCTCACCCCAGAGTGATCACGCTTGCCTCTTAGTTCTGGTAACTTAGCCAAAACTTCAGTCATAACAGTAGCCATATCTTGTAATGTTATCTGTAATGGCTGCCCAGATGTACTAGGCGCCATAATATCACGCACCTCCCGGGCGGGAGACGCAGGTACCGACACGTGAGGCGAGTTAGACGGCATAACTCTCCCCTCGCTGTTTGGTGAAATTTGTTCAATTTGTACAGATTGGCTTTTATTTAAAGTAGCATCAATACAGTTAGTACATAAATTTCTATTGGGCTCCACCTTGGCATTGGAACAAATGACACAGGTATCTTCCTCTGAATCAGACATGTTTAACACACTAGCAATAAACATGCAACTTGGTTACAATCTTATTTAACAAAAACGTACTGTGCCTCAAAGAAGCACTAAACGATTAAATGACAGTTGAAATAATGAACTGAAAAACAGTTATAGCATCACTCTTTAAAAACAACACAACTTGTTAGCAAAGGTTTGTTCCCATTAGTAAAGTAACACTAATTAAATTTTAAACATAAAAATCACAGAGCAATTTTAAAACACAGACACTACATAAGTCTCACAGCTCTGCTGAGAGAATCTACCTCCCTTCAAAGAAGTTTGAAGACCCCTGAGTTCTGTTAGAGATGAACCGGATCATGCAGAAAATACAAGAGTAACTGACTGGAAATTTTTGATGCGTAGCAAAGAGCGCCAAAAACGACCCCTCCCCCTCACACACAGCAGTGAGAGAGAAACGAAACTGTCATAATCAAAACAAGCAAACTGCCAAGTGGAAAAATAATGCCCAAATATTTATTCACTCAGTACCTCAGAAATGCAAACGATTCTACATTCCAGCAAAAACGTTTAACATGAATTAAATACCTATTAAAAGGTTTAATGTACTTTTACAGAGTAATTCCGGTGAAATACCATCCCCAGAATACTGAAGTGTAGAGTATACATACATGTCATTATAACGGTATGGCAGGATTTTCTCATCAATTCCATTCAGAAAATAAAAACTGCTACATACCTCAATGCAGATTCAACTGCCCGCTGTCCCCTGATCTGAAGCTTTTACCTCCCTCAGATGGCCGAGAAACAGCAATATGATCTTAACTACTCCGGTTAAAATCATAAGAAAAACTCTGGTAGATTCTTCTTCAAACTCTGCCAGAGAAGTAATAACACGCTCCGGTGCTATTGTAAAATAACAAACTTTTGATTGAAGTTATAAAAACTAAGTATAATCACCATAGTCCTCTCACACCTCCTATCTAGTCTTTGGGTGCAAGAGAATGACTGGAGGTGACGTAGAGGGGAGGAGCTATATAGCAACTCTGCTGGGTGAATCCTCTTGCACTTCCTGTAGGGGAGCAGATAATATCCCAGAAGTAATGATGACCCGTGGACTGATCACACATAACAGAAGAAATAACTGTATAATCCTATAAGAAACAGCCCAATGTATTTTTTTTTTTTCTGTAGAAGACAAAGTATGTTTAGAATCCAGTTTCTCTGGTGTGTGCTGCAGCTGATGTACTGGGTGGGGGCTTCCAATCCCCCCTCCCTCTTGTTGTTTTTTTAACCCTTTCTTGTCCTAGACTTTATGTGCTGCTAGAAACTTTTTGTTCAACTGAATTAAATGTAATATTATGTATGTTTTGCACACACACATATGCAAGTCTTCCATTAAAAGACATAAGAGTGTATGCTATGTTTGAGGGCATTTAGGGCTTTTACATTTCTGCTTGGTATTTATATGGGTTAACTGGAGTTTTAAAAGGCTAGCACTGCTGTGACTTGCATAAGTGACACTGTAATAGACATACATTGTCCCTTTGTACATTATGGTCCTTCTTTGCAGTAGAATTAATATAAATTACAATATACACAAGATTCTAGTAGTGAATCTTTAAGAGGTCTGATTTGCTAGTTACTTTATTGGTAATTACACTTTTACTACTCTCAAGTATTTTCACTACTGATAAGACCACTAGTACTTACCCCCTTGAAAGTTTTTTGGTTACTAATGGTAACCCTTGCATTTATAAGGTTAGATATTTGATTGTGGGTCTGATTGTATGTGGGTACTGGCAAATAGCTGTCTATTGTCATTTGTGACTGCATGCCAAGGCCTTGTGGACTATGTGCCCTAGTCCTGAGGTTTGTATGCATTTTTTTATAGAGTGTGTAGAATCTGTGTGCCAGTTTGTCAGTGAGTATCTTTGTAAGTGTATTTTGATAATACATACATGCTTGTGAGTGTGAATATTTATGTCACAGTGTGTACATGTGTGCTGTATATGTATATGCATATATGTATGTGTATGTATATCTATGTGTATGTATGCTCTGTATATGTGTGTATATATGTATAGATGTATGTATGTATGTGTATACTGTGTATATATACTGTGTATATATATATATATGTATATGTTGTTTTTCTAGGTAGGTTTGGGAGGAGGAATGCATTACTGGGAGCTAGCTGTTGATTGTAGGCTGCACATAGATGGACCTTTTCTTTGGTTTACCTGATGTGTTCAGCTGACTACCAGTGGTGCCTTGCTGATCCTTTAATAAAGAATATCAAGTGAATAATGATATTTTGCTAATAGACATGAAATGGAAAATTGTTTACAACTGCATGTTCTAAGTAATAAAAGGAAACTGTTGGGTTTTAGTATTACTGGGGAAAATAATTTGTGCCCCGAGTTTTTACTGTAGTATCTTATGTGCCCAATACCACCTCATGGCAAGATGTATATGCCCCAAGGGGAGGTAACCTTGATGACTAAGGTATGGGAAAAATGCTCACTGCCACATTGGTGTCAGGACTGAATAAAGAAATCCATAATAAATTGGTTTCTCAATTGGTTTCCGCCCATTCTGATTGGCGATATAAATCAGTCCCAACACTAATGAGCTTAGCGAGCGCAATACAAAGGAATATAGAAGTATAGAAAAAGAAAACACTAAGGGTAATGCCAGTGTGTTCCCCTGGGAAACCCCAATAGAAACAGTTTAAGGGATAATTGAGGGGGAACCCAGAAAAGGTAAAGGTTATAACTGTGGGAGAACATTTGATGGACTGGGCTTCCAGTGCTACCAATCATGTCTGAGAGCAGAGGGGGTGATGCCTTTGTTCGCCTGACCCTCTCTGACATACCATACCATTTTGTGGAGTGTTTGGTGGACACTGGAACAGACTGCAGCGTTCTCAAAAGAGCTATAGCTGTTATGAAATTAAAGGCACATCAGCGAGCAATAGATCCTATCACTATGGGTATTAATAGGGAAGATGAAGCAGCCAAGAAGGCAGCTCTCATGATACTCCTACAGTCCTCTGAAACTGTGGAAAATTTGACAATGGAGGTCTTAGAAACCCTCTAAAACCAAACAGGTTCCCTAACTCAGTGCAAGTGGAAAAATGCTGGTTGCAAACTGGAAAATGAGGTTTGGAAACATGGGGATGGTAGATTATGTGCACCTACAGTGCTATATCTTGTTTTAGCCAGTTTATCTCATCTCCCTTCCAATGTTTCCAAAGGGGGAATGATTGCAAGAATGATTACAAGTGTTAATACATTTTGGTTTGCACCAGGTTTCTCACAATTTGTAACTGAATTGTGCAAGAAATGCATGATGTGTGCTAAATACACTCCAGGTAAATTGACAAAGGTGGAGATGAAACACCTTGTAAAACCTGACTACCCATTCCAAAGACTGCAAATAGACTATATTCAGCTGCCCAAATGTGGTGTGTATGAGTATGTTTTGGTGTGTGTAGACATGTTTTCCTCTTGGGTGAAGGCCTGGCCGGTTGCCAAGGCAACAGCAGGTGTAACAGAAGGAAAAAAAAACTGATAACTGAAATTGTGTGCAGATATGGTTTACTTAAAACAGTAGAATCTGATCAAGGGACTCATTTTACTGGGCAAGTGTTTGCAGAAATGATGAAAGGGTTGCAGATTAATCATCTGGGAAAGTAGAGAGCCAATGGTGTTTTAAAAAATAAAATAGCTAGGATCTGTGAGCAGACAAAACGTACTTGGGTACAAGCCTTACCTTTAGCCATCTTTGCAGTAAAGACACACCCCAAAGGCAAAGCATGGCCTTTCGCCATTTGAAATTTTGTTTGGTAGACCACTAATAGGTATTTTCTTTCCACAAGAATTACATGGGCAGTTTGCTTCTCTAACTGATTATGTTGTTCAGCTGCATGAGCAACTGACTAATTTGCATGGAAAAGTTTTCTCTTCATTACCAGATCCAGAACACATAACTGGAACTCATCACCTGCACCCTGGAGACTGGGTGGTGATAAGAAGATACGTGAGGAGACACTTAGAGCCCTGGTTTGACGGCCCATATCAGGTGTTACTGACAACACCCACCTCAGTCAAAGTGGAATGGAAACCAAACTGGATACATGCCTCTCACTGTAAGAAAGTGAACTTCCAGGCCGGTGATAAAAACCTGTGTCAAAAGGGTGAGACCACTGGGGACAAAGTGGGTTAACTAACTGCCAAGATGCATATACTGTCCTGTTTTTTTTTCTGTGTCCTTTTCTTTGTGTTTTATACCTCTATACACCAGTGAAGGGCGACAAACGGACAAATTCCATCTGGCTTTTACACCAACAAACCGCCAAGCAACTGAATGCCACAGACTGTTGGATATGCTCTCATGTTCCTGCCAATCATGAAGGAATCCCTTTAATAGGTGTACCAATATTAATGAATGATTATGTTCAAATAGATGTAGATCACTCTGTTCATAATGCTATCTCAGATCAAAGTACATACTTGGAACTTGCTGGTATAGTTTCTATACCTACAATGTGTTTTGGGCTAATGTATGTTAATTACATAGCAAACATGAAAGGTTACATATTTAGTTTGCCCAAGGTATATGTGGGGGAAACAGATTGTAGAAATGCTACTTTAACATTTAATATGGAACCTAATGAAGTACCATGTGATACAGGAACTGCTGATTCTAATAGTTTATGTTTTTGTTCAACGTTAAAAGCTTTGTGTACCACTAGGTGTGCCTGTCTTGAACAGACAGACAATGATGAATGGACCTGTCAAACTCAGTTATATAACAATATGAGATGGTTTCAACTATGGCTGGGAAAGATGGTAAGATTATTCCAATGGTCCTTAAACAAGGTATAAGTAAGAATTATTTTCATCTGCAGATAAAGTCTGGATGTGGTTTCCTGCCTGGACAGGTTGGGGAATTGAGCTAGCAAATAGAATTATACACATGAATAAAGTAAAAGAGTTACAACAAAGATCTAAAGATATAGCTAAGGAAGGATGGGAACGATTGGAACCTGGTTTAAAAATATGCTTACAAATCTTTTAAAACCCATAGTGGTAGTGATAGGAGTAATTCTAATGTGACTAATTGTTTGGAAATTGTTAATGATTTGTGTTTCTCATTGCAGAAAAAGATGAAGATACGGATTGTTTAGGGTGATGATACAACAGCCACAGAGATGACCGACTGATAACCTAGTTCAGCTACCTGCCTCCCCTGCAGACCCTCCAGTCATTTTAGGAGACAGGTGGAAGATCTCATCTCTGCGAGGGGGTCCCACAATTGCAACTCATCAGCTTTGGGCCTACTACAGGATTTGGACCTAGGCCTGTGAAGGGATGCAGTTCTGGCTGCTGTTGTTATCTGTTTAGATAGAGATTGCATATTTTGTGTTTGCGTGCTAACAATAAAGATGTGTGAATGCTTAGAGGAAATGATAACTATGTAGGCAGATCTGGAATGGAGGCTCAGCATCCCACTGTATATGCAGCTTATCTGTATACTCAGTGATATACAGTCTGTCTAAGGGGTCATTTCCAGATAGGAAGGTTGTTAGTCAGTCAAATGAGAGACACAAAGTAATAATGGCGTGATAATAAACGCAAGGTAATAGATAAATACATGTGATAATAAAATTATCAAAAGGGTGAGAAATGTTAAGGAAAAATATTTTTTAATTCTGTATATATATTCTTCTTATGGACTGACAAGTGATATTTTTAAACAGTTACATTTCTTTTTGTCAATTCAGCTAGTACATAAACTGCTGTATATGCAAAGTAAGTATTTTCAGCTACAGTAACACCCAATGTTTGTATGGACAAGATAAGAAGAAGACCACGAGGTGCTGATTGTGAAGAAACAACACATGGCCTATAAAAAGAGAGACATTGCTGCAATCTAATGCTGCACGCCACACACACTTGTATTACTATGTAAAGTGACTTTTTTGTCATTTTTGTTGTAATGTCGTTTAATTGTACAATTATAACCTTATTAATTTGGAACAGCTGTCTTCACGTTATTTTACTTTAACAGTGTCATTATATAGTGCTGGGTGTTATTATACTGATGCAGATACCACTGATCCTATAACCAGCCCTCCTCTAGCTATACGCACGTGCCAGTGTCACTACTGTGTCATTATGTAGTGCTGGGTGTTATTATACTGATGCAGATACCACTGATCCTATAACCAGCCCTCCTCTGGCTATACCCATGTGCCAGTGTCACTACTGTGTCATTATATACTGCTGGGTGTTATTATACTGATGCAGATACCACTGATCCTATAACCAGCCCTCCTCTGGCTATACCCATGTGCCAGTGTCATTACTGTGTCATTATATAGAGCTGTTTGTTATTATACTGATGCAGATACCACTGATCCTATAACCAGCCCTCCTCTGGCTATACCCATGAGCCAGTCTCATTACTGTGTCATTATATAGTGCTGGGTGTTATTATACTGATGCAGATACCACTGATCCTATAACCAGCCCTCCTCTGACTATACCCATGTGCCAGTGTCACTACTGTGTCATTATGTAGTGCTGGGTGTTATTATACTGATGCAGATACCACTGATCCTATAACCAGCCCTCCTCTGGCTATACCCATGTGCCAGTGTCACTACTGTGTCATTATATACTGCTAGGTGTTATTATACTGATGCAGATACCACTGATCCTATAACCAGCCCTCCTCTGGCTATACCCATGAGCCAGTCTCATTACTGTGTCATTATATAGTGCTGGGTGTTATTATACTGATGCAGATACCACTGATCCTATAACCAGCCCTCCTCTGGCTATACCCATGTGCCAGCGTCACTACTGTGTCATTATATAGTGCTGGGTGTTATTATACTGATGCAGATACCAATGATCCTATAACCAGCCCTCCTCTGGCTATACCCATGAGCCAGTCTCATTACTGTGTCATTATATAGTGCTGGGTGTTATTATACTGATGCAGATACCACTGATCCTATAACCAGCCCTCCTCTAGCTATACGCACGTGCCAGTGTCACTACTGTGTCATTATGTAGTGCTGGGTGTTATTATACTGATGCAGATACCACTGATCCTATAACCAGCCCTCCTCTGGCTATACCCATGTGCCAGTGTCACTACTGTGTCATTATATACTGCTGGGTGTTATTATACTGATGCAGATACCACTGATCCTATAACCAGCCCTCCTCTGGCTATACCCATGTGCCAGTGTCATTACTGTGTCATTATGTAGAGCTGTTTGTTATTATACTGATGCAGATACCACTGATCCTATAACCAGCCCTCCTCTGGCTATACCCATGAGCCAGTCTCATTACTGTGTCATTATGTAGTGCTGGGTGTTATTATACTGATGCAGATACCACTGATCCTATAACCAGCCCTCCTCTGACTATACCCATGTGCCAGTGTCACTACTGTGTCATTATGTAGTGCTGGGTGTTATTATACTGATGCAGATACCACTGATCCTATAACCAGCCCTCCTCTGGCTATACCCATGTGCCAGTGTCACTACTGTGTCATTATATACTGCTAGGTGTTATTATACTGATGCAGATACCACTGATCCTATAACCAGCCCTCCTCTGGCTATACCCATGAGCCAGTCTCATTACTGTGTCATTATATAGTGCTGGGTGTTATTATACTGATGCAGATACCACTGATCCTATAACCAGCCCTCCTCTGGCTATACCCATGTGCCAGTGTCACTACTGTGTCATTATATACTGCTGGGTGTTATTATACTGATGCAGATACCACTGATCCTATAACCAGCCCTCCTCTGGCTATACCCATGAGCCAGTCTCATTACTGTGTCATTATATAGTGCTGGGTGTTATTATACTGATGCAGATACCACTGATCCTATAACCAGCCCTCCTCTGGCTATACCCATGAGCCAGTCTCATTACTGTGTCATTATGTAGTGCTGGGTGTTATTATACTGATGCAGATACCAATGATCCTATAACCAGCCCTCCTCTGGCTATACCCATGTGCCAGTGTCACTACTGTGTCATTATATAGTGCTGGGTGTTATTATACTGATGCAGATACCACTGATCCTATAACCAGCCCTCCTCTGGCTATACCCATGTGCCAGTGTCACTACTGTGTCATTATATAGTGCTGGGTGTTATTATACTGATGCAGATACCACTGATCCTATAACCAGCCCTCCTCTGGCTATACCCATGTGCCAGTGTCACTACTGTGTCATTATATAGTGCTGGGTGTTATTATACTGATGCAGATACCAATGATCCTATAACCAGCCCTCCTCTGGCTATACCCATGAGTCAGTGTCACTACTGGGTCATTATATAGTGCTGGGTGTTATTATACTGATGCAGATACCACTGATCCTATAACCAGCCCTCCTCTGGCTATACCCATGAGCCAGTCTCATTACTGTGTCATTATGTAGTGCTGGGTGTTATTATACTGATGCAGATACCACTGATCCTATAACCAGCCCTCCTCTGGCTATACCCATGTGCCAGTGTCACTACTGTGTCATTATATACTGCTGGGTGTTATTATACTGATGCAGATATCACTGATCCTATAACCAGCCCTCCTCTGTCTATACCCATGTGACAGTGTCACTACTGTGTCATTATATAGTGCTGGGTGTTATTATACTGATGCAGATACCACTGATCCTATAACCAGCCCTCCTCTGGCTATACCCATGTGCCAGTGTCACTACTGTGTCATTATATAGTGCTGGGTGTTATTATACTGATGCAGATACCACTGATCCTATTACCAGCCCTCCTCTAGCTATATCCATGTGCCAGTGTCACTACTGTGTCATTATATAGTGCTGGGTGTTATTATACTGATGCAGATACCACTGATCCTATACCCAGCCCTCCTCTGGCTATACCCATGTGCCAGTGTCACTACTGTGTCATTATATAGTGCTTGGTATTAGTATACTGATTCAGATACCACTGATCCTATAACCAGCCCTCCTCTGGCTATACCCATGAGCCAGTGTCACTACTGTGTCATTATATACTGCTGGGTGTTATTATACTGATGCAGATACCACTGATCCTATAACCAGCCCTCCTCTGGCTATACCCATGTGCCAGTGTCACTACTGTGTCATTATATAGTGCTGGGTGTTATTATACTGATGCAGATACCACTGATCCTATTACCAGCCCTCCTCTGGCTATACCCATGTGCCAGTGTCACTACTGTGTCATTATATAGTGCTAGGTGTTATTATACTGATGCAGATACCACTGATCCTATACCCAGCCCTCTTCTAACTATACCCATGTGCCAGTGTCACTACTGTGTCATTATATAGTGCTGGGTGTTATTATACTGATGCAGATACCACTGATCCTATTACCAGCCCTCCTCCGGCTATACCCACGAGCCAGTGTCACTACTGTGTCATTATATAGTGCTGGGTGTTATTATACTGATGCAGATACCACTGATCCTATTACCAGCCCTCCTCCGGCTATACCCATGAGCCACTGTCACTACTGTGTCATAATATAGTGCTGGGTGTTATTATACTGATGCAGATACCACTGAACCTATTACAAGCCCTCCTCCGGCTATACCCATGAGCCAGTGTCACTTCTGTGTCTTTGTATAGAGCTGGGTGTTATTATACTGATGCAGATACCACTGATCCTATTACCAGCCCTCCTCCGGCTATATCCATGAGCCAGTGTCACTACTGTGTCATTATATAGTACTGGGTGTAATTATACTAATGCAGATACCACTGATCCTATTACCAGCACTCCTCCGGCTATACCCATGAGCCAGTGTCACTTCTGTGTCTTTGTATAGAGCTGGGTGTTATTATACTGATGCAGATACCACTGATCCTATTACCAGCCCTACTCCGGCTATACCCATGAGCCAGTGTCACTACTGTGTCATTATATAGTGCTGAGTGTTATTATACTGATGCAGATACCACTGATTCTATTACCAGCCCTCCTCCGGCTATACCCATGAGCCAGTGTCACTACTGTGTCATTATATAGTACTGGGTATTATTATACTGATGCAGATACCACTGATCCTATTACCAGCCCTCCTCCGGCTATACCCATGAGCCAGTGTCACTTCTGTGTCTTTGTATAGAGCTGGGTGTTATTATACTGATGCAGATACCACTGATCCTATTACCAGCCCTCCTCCGGCTATACCCATGAGCCAGTGTCACTACTGTGTCATTATATAGTGCTGAGTGTTATTATACTGATGCAGATACCACTGATTCTATTACCAGCCATCCTCTGGCTATACCCATGAGCCAGTGTCACTACTGTGTCATTATATAGTGCTGGGTGTTATTATACTGATGAAGATACCACTGATCCTATAACCAGCCCTCCTCTAGCTATACGCACGTGCCAGTGTCACTACTGTGTCATTATATAGTGCTGGATGTTATTATACTGATGCAGATACCACTGATCCTATAACCAGCCCTCCTCCGGCTATACCCATGAGCCAGTTTCACTACTGTGCCATTATATAGTACTGGGTGTTATTATACTGATGCAGATACCACTGACCCTATAACCAGCCCTCCTCCGGCTATACCCATGTGCCAGTGTCACTACTGTGTATTTGTATAGAGCTGAGTGTTATTATACAGATGCAGATACACATCCAGTATTTCACTCAGGCTTTATTTACTCCATAACTTATCACCCAATATCGCTAGCAGTCTCTTGACGAGCCACTAACTTTATTCACACTACATATTCTCCCTTTCCGATTATTTAATCAGAAATAAAAGATATACTAAGGTTGTGAATCACAACCTTACTATATCTTTTCTTTCTAATTAAATACTACTTATAATAAACCTCAGGTGCTGGGTAAAGTGCTTTACCTTTGCATATAAAGGTATGCTTCTTGAATCCTCCCTCTCTCTCAGTCTCACTCAGAGTAATTTTTCCGGTACTAAGCAGCATCACGTGGGAGTGGCCACAACTCTGCGAAACGTGGCGCTGCGTGTGTCAAGGAAGAGTCAGGACCAGCATTCATCTGTCCTACTCCTCCCTCCCCGCAGCAAAATGGACCAGTGTCTGTGTACGGACACCTTGCCTATCCCTGGAGATGACTGAAATGTATTGCTAAGCATCTACCTCTCTGGCAAACTGGAGATTATGGCACATTGCTGAGGTGTCCCTCTGTAACGGCATATTAGCATAAAAATAAGCAACAGAAGAAAATAATGACTTTTGAAAATATTTTCTGAAAAACATATATATATATGTGTTCTTAAAGGGACACTAGACCCAAAGTTTTTCTATCACGATTCAGATAGAGCATACAATTTTAAACAACTTTCCAAAGTGCGTCTATTATAAAATTTGCATATTTTGTTTCAAATCCTTTGTTGAAAGAGCAGCAATGCTTTACTGGGAACTAGCTGAACACATTGGGTGAGCCAATGACAAGAGGATACCAGGATAGTAAAGAAAATTAGGTAACAGATGTAAATTGGAAAGTTGTTTAAAATTGCATGCTCTAAGGACCAGAGATGTACCCTGTACAGCGCTGCTGTCCTGGGCTCTTTCTGAACAATCTGATGGTGAAATTGAGCTATTTCTCCATGCCCCACGAGTGGGGAAGTGCAGAACATTCCAGATGCAGAGAGAGATACTCTGTGTACCTCTTTGCATCGGTTTTCGGTGGTGCCGTACGTTGGTGGTCTGGGAGAATCAGGTGGAAGGGGGGTTGACGGGCCATCGCTGCAGGGGGGTGGACCTCTACATTGTAAAAAACGATTTCCACAGTGAGAGAGAGGGAGAAAGGAGAGGAAGGGAGGGATCGACTACCTACAGAAAATGTGTTGGGAGAGGGGGCCCTACAGAACAGTAGCTTAGAAGGGGAGGTGGGGAGGGTGAGGAGGGCTGCTACACTTCAGAAAAATGTTTATTTATTTAAAACTGCCGGGTATTTCAGAAGTGGGGTGCGAAGCTGCAATTAGCATCCTTCTAATTACCAAAAGGCAATGGTAAAGCCATGTATGTCTGCTATTTCTAAACTAAGGGGATCCCACTAATCTCACGGCAGACAAACTTACAAGTAAACCTTCCTTTCAAGTTAAAGGGACAGTCTACTCTAGAATTTTTATTGTTTAAACATATAGATAATCCCTTTATTACCCATTCCCCAGTTTTGCATAACCAACAAATTATTACGTTTTACCTCTGTGATTACCTTGTATCTAAGCCCCTGCAGAGAACACCCTTATTTCAGTTCTTTTAACAGACTTGCATTTTAGCCCATCAGTGCTGACTTGTAAATAACTCCACAGGAGTGAGCACAATGTTATCTATATGACACACATGAACAAGTGCTGTATAGCTGTGCAGACCTGTCAAAATGCACTGAGATAAGAGGTGGCCTTCGAGGGTTTACAAATAAGCATATGAGCATACCTATGTAACCAGCAAAGAATACCTTGAAAACAAAGCAAATTGGATGATAAAAGTAAATAGGATAGTTGTTTAAAATTGCATGTCCTATCTTTAAAGGGACAGTAAACTCAAAATTAAACATTAATGATTCAGGTAGAGTATTTAGTTTTAATTAAGGGTTTATAGGAGTTCAGGAGCATGCAAATTTGCTTAGCATTCTGCATTCTATGGCAGTAGAGTTTACAACTCTGTATAACAATTCTGCAAACACTGCTGCCAGATAGTTAAAGACAACTGCATGCATACTCTTGAGCTCACCTAAGATTGCTCTTTAACAAAGGATGCAAAGTGAACTAAGCACATTTGATAATATAAGTAAAAGTTTTTAAAATGTCATGCTATATCCAATTAATTTAAGTTTTATTTTGGCATAACTGTCCCTTTAATTCAAAAGACAATCAGTGCAGGAGTTCAAAAGTATACTGCTGCAACAGCTGCCAGACCAAAATGAAATAATTAGGAAGAATAGGAAGTCTTGAGACAAAACCATCGTTCTCCACCATCTGTAAGTTTGTTAAAACATCAGGAAGAATAGCAAATCTTAGAAGACAAGAAAATAACCTATAAGAATGCTGCTGTTTCAAACCTATCAGGGCATCTTGAATAAATGATACTGATTAATTTTTCATACTATTTAACAGCAATGGTCAAACGCAATTATAAGACATATCAGTAACCAACTTACAAGCCTATAATAGGATGGAAATCACCTTATTAGAAAACATCTTGTTCCTCAGGATCAATGAGCACTAAGACAAAGTACTTTTCCGTCTTGATAATCAAATGAAACATGAGACAGGAGACTAGAGATGTCCATTACCCCTGCCCTATCAAAAGAACCAGCACCAAAACCAACGCTCTTTGGACATATACTGAACAATTTGTAGTTTGTCTAGCTTGATCTTTGAAATCACTCAAGTAAGCAAAACATTTGAATGAAAGATGTAATCTAGATGCAATTTCCAAGGAATCATCCTAGAATCTGTCATCAAATCTGCTTTCTCACATTACTAGGCTGCTTTGCAATTTTCCTTTACCAAGATATATTCCAATGTCATAGCAAGACTGTCGTAAAGGGATTATAAATAGTATGACATTTTAATATAAAATGTTTAATTATGTGTGGCTAAAAATATTTGTGATACATTTTCATTATCTATTTTTCCCCTTTGCCTGTAATTTAACTCTGAAAATTATTGTTTTTTAAATTAATGGACGCCGCCATGTCTAAACTTATCTTACTGTCCTTCTGTAAACAAATAGCAACAGATATAAAACCGACTAATACAAACAAGGTTGTGTTGGATTCCACACTGCCTTGTTTATATAAGAAACTCTACCTTATTGCCTGGTTTATAGGATCTAGAGTACTTTATAGAAACTAAACTTTTACAATATTTAAACATCTAATATAATGGTATTCTTCTCACCTTCAGATGCCTCAAGTCCAAGCCTGGATAAACCTCACCTGCTTAGCATGGAACAATAATCAGCTTGACATAAAACACCTGACCATGGTCTCCTGGGACAACAGGGTGAATGAAACACATGCCCAAGAGTAGGACGGCACCTATTCAGGAATGACAAGGGCAGTCTGGGATTCCAAGTGTGTGTACGAGTTTGAAGATGAGTCAGGATTTGACAATCATTTACCCTTATTTGACATTTTTATTTTTAAGAACTCCAGTGCTTTTAAGATTTTTTTTTTGTTTGTTTTGCTTTATAGGAGACAGTGTAGGTGTTGTGGCTATAGGGGTACTAACCTGTCACTAAGAAAAAGCAGCTTAGCCAGGAGGGATTTATTTGTAAAACATTTTTTTTTAACTAAACTAGTCCAGTGTGATTTGTTTTGTTTCATAAATATTATAGAAGAGCGAGTGTGTCTCAGGCTGAGAGTGAGACTCTGTTTGTTTGACCTCTCGTGTCAATATTGCTGCGCTATGGGCCGCTCAAGAGTGTTCGGCCTAAACTAAAGGTGGCAACCCCTACCCAAGAGTCTAAGAACATTCTAAAAAAATTGGAAATTAAGCTATTGAAATGATAAAACTTACTATATTTTTTGCAATAGCCCTACTACAAATAAGATATGCCAATACATTCTGATACTTTAGTCTATTTCCAGTTAAAGTGTTAGCAAAGGAGTTTTTTTTTTTACAACATTTAAAATTTTGCAAGCTAAACAAACATAAGCAACATTTAAAGACCCTTATTTCTAAACAAATCCTGAATTAATTATCTTTAAATAACCTCATTTTATGTATATGATAATTCTATGTCAAGTCCAAATGACAGGCATAAAATGTAGATCAAGAGAAGGTGTCAAAGCCAGCAACAAGCAAGCTCTTCTGCTAGAGAGATAATCTCTCAAATAATATGATTTATAAAAAGGTTTTTGTAATTCTCTGAGAACACATTTAAAATAAAATACAATTTATGCTTACCTGATAAATTTCTTTCTTTCCGGACATGGAGAGTCCACAACGTCATTCCAATTACTTGTGGAATATTCACTCCTGGCCAGCAGGAAGAGGCAAAGAGCACCACAGCAAAGCTATTAAGTGTCATTTCCCTTACCCATAACCCCCAGTCATTCAGACGAAGGGAAATGGAAAAAGAAGAAACACAAAGGGGTAGAGGTGCCTGAGGTTTAGTAAAAAATGACTGTCTAATCTAAAGGGTGGGGTCGTGGACTCTCCATGTCCAGAAAGAAAGAAATGTATCAGGTAAGCATACATTTTGTTTTCTTTCCCAAGACATGGGGAGTCCACAACGTCATTCCAATTACTAGTGGGAACCAATACCCAAGATAGAGGACACATAATGAACAGGGAGGGAAAACAAGACAGGCATACCTAAACAGAAGGCACCACCGCTTGAAGAACCTTTCTACCAAAAGAGGCCTCAGCCGAGGCAAAAGTATCAAATTTGTATAATTTGGTAAAAGTATGCAGAGAGGACCATGTTGCCTCCTTGCAAATTTGTTCTACAGAAGCTTCATTTTTGAAAGCCCAAGAAGAGGAAACAGCCCTAGTGGAATGAGCTGTAATTCTCTCAGGAGGCTGCTGACCAGCAGACTCATAAGCAAAACGAATCATACTTCTCAACCAGAGGGAAAGAGAAGTAGAAGTAGCCTTCTGACCCTTACGCTTTCCTGAGAAACAAACAAATAGGGCAGAAAATTGGCTAAAATCCTTAGTAGCCTGTAGGTAGAATTTGAGAGCATGCACAACATTCAAGTTATGTAACAGACGTTCCTTGTGAGGAGGAGGATTAGGACAGAGAGAAGGAACAACAATTTCCTAATTAATATTTCTATCCGAAACCACCTTACGGAGAAATCCCAATTTAGTACGAAGGACCGCCTTATCCGCATGAAAAATAAGGTTAGGCGAGTCACACTGCAGAGCCAAGAATTCAGAAACTCTCAGAGCAGAAGAAATAGCAATAAGAAACAAAACCTTCCAAGATAACAGCTTAATATCTATGGAATGCATTGGCTCAAACAGAGCCTGCTGCAAAACTCTAAGAACCAGGTTAAGGCTCCAAGGAGGAGCAACAGGTTTAAACACAGGCCTGATTCTGACCAGGGCCTGACAAAAAGATTGAACATCTGGCACATCCGCCAGACGCGTATGTAAAAGAACAGACAATGCAGAAATCTGACCTTTCAGGGAACTGACTGAATCCTTTCTCCAGACCTTCCTGGAAAAAAGACAACATTCTAGGAATCCTGACCCTACCCCAAGAGTAGCCCTTCAATTCACACCAATAAAGATATTTACGCCATACCTTATGGTAAATTTTACGAGTAACAGGCTTGTGAGCCTGCAGCATGGTATCAATGACCGACTCAGAAAACCCACGCTTAGCCAGAACTAAGCGTTCAATCTCCAAGCAGTCAGCTTCAGAGAAACGAGATTTGGATGGAGGAAAGGACCCTGAGTTAGAAGGTCCTTCCTCAGATGTATCCTTCAAGGAGGAAGAGATGACACCCTCACAAGGTCTGCAAACCAGATCCTGTGAGGCCATGAAGGAGCTATTAGAATTACAGATGCTCTCTCCTGTTTGATACGAGCAATGACTCGTGGAAGGAGTGCAAACGGAGGAAACAGGTATGCTAGACTGAAATCCCAAGGAACCGCCAGAGCATCTATCAGAGCGGCCTGAGGATCTCTTGACCTTGAACTGTACCTTGGAAGCTTGGCGTTCTGACGAGACACCATCAGGTCCAACTCCGGCACCCCCCACTTAAGGGTTAACCTGGAGAACACCAACGGATGGAGAGCCCACTCCCCGGGATGAAAAGTCTGTCTGCTCAGGAAATCCGCCTCCCAGTTGTCCACTCCTGGAATGTGGATAGCAGACAGAAGACAATTGTGAGCTTCCGCCCACTGAATAATCCGAGTCACCTCCTTCATGGCCAAGGAACTCCGGGTTCCCCCCTGGTGGTTGATGTAAGCCACTAAGGTGATGTTGTCCGACTGGAACCTGATCAACCGGGCTAAAGACAACTGAGGCCAGGCCATCAGAGCATTGAAGATCGCTCTTAACTCCAAGATGTTTATGGGGAGAGAAGACTCCTCCCGAGTCCCTAGGCCCTAAGCCTTTAACAAGTCACAGACAGCTCCCCAGCCTAGCAGACTGGCGTCCGTGATCACAATCACCCAGGAGGGTCTCTGGAAGCATGTGCCCTGAGACAGATGATCTTGAAAAATCCACCACAAGAGAGAGTCTTATGCCAACTGGTCCAAATCTATCCTCTGAGACAGATCTAAATGATCTCAGTTCCATTGTCTGAGCATGCATAATTGCAGAGCCCTTAAATGGAATCGAACAAAGGGAATGATGTCCATGGAAGCAACCATCAGAACAATTACCTCCATACATTCAGCCACTGATGGCCGAATATTAGACTGTAGAGAGAGGCAAGAATAGAGAAGCTTGGATTTTCTGACCGCCGTCAGAAAAATCTTCATAGATAGGGAATTGATAGGGAATCTATGATGGTCCCTTAGAAACATACCCTTGTAGCTGGAACAAGAGAACTCTTCTCCAGGTTCAGTTTCCATCTGTGGGAACATAGAAAAGACAACAAGATCTCTGTATGAGAGTTTGCTTGTTGAAAAGATAGCGCCTGAACCAATATGTCGTCCAGGTAAGGTGCCACCACAATTCCCCCGAGACCTGACAACTGCCAAGAGAGCCCCAAGAACCTTTGAGAAAATTCTGGGAGCTGTGGCAAGGCCAAACGAAAGAGCAACAAACTGAAAGTGCTTGTCTAGAAAAGTGAATCTCAGGAACTGGTGATGATCCCGGTGGATGGGAACATGAAGTTAAGCGTCCTTCAGTTCTATGGTCGTCATAAACTGACCCTCTTGAACCAAAGGAAGAATGGAACAAATTGTTTCCCTTTTGAAGGACAGAACCCTGAGAAACTTTTTGAGGCACTTTAGGTCTAAAATGGGTCGAAAAGTTCCCTCTTTCTTGGGAACCACAAACAGATTTGAATAAAATCCTAGACCCTATTCTCTTACTGGAACAATCACACCCAGGGAGCAAAGGTCCTGAACGCACTTTAAGAATGTCTCTCTTTTTACCTGATCCACAGATAACCTTGAGAGGAAAAATCTGCCCTTGGGAGGACGAGATTTAAATTTTATTTTGTACCCCTGAGATACTATGTCCAAAGCCCAAGGATCTGGGACATCTTGTATCCATGCTTGACGAAACAGGGAAAGTCTGCCCCCCACTTGATCCGATCCCAGACCGGGGGCAGACTCTTCATGCTGACTTAGTCTCAGCTGAGGGTTTCTTTAATTGCTTCCCCTTATTCCAAGACTGATTGAGTCTCCAAGAAGACTTGGGCTGCTCCTGCTTGGAGGAGGGAGAGGAAAACTGACCTTTGAAGTTACGAAAGGAAAGAAAATGACTTTAACGTCCTTTAGGTCTATTCTTCTAATGGGAAAGACCCCTTTCCATGCGTAATTTCAGAAATTATTTCTGCCAGACCAGCACCAAACAGGGTCTTACCCTTGTAAGGTAGCGACAGTAGCTTGGACTTGGAGGTAACATCAGTTGACCAAGATTTCAGCCACAGAGACCTGCGGGCTAGAACAGTGAAACCAGACATCTTGGCTCCCAGTCTAATGACTTGCATGTTAGCATCAGAGATAAAGGAATTGGCAAGTTTGAGAGCCTTAATCCTATCTTGGATCTCCTTCAATGGAGTCTCCTCTAAAATCAATTCGGACAAGGCATCGCACCAATAAGATGCTGCACTAGCTACTGTGGCAATACAAAATGCAGGTTGCCATTGTAGACCTTGATGCACATACATTTTCTTTAACTAAGCCTCCAACTTTTTGTCCATGAGATCCTTAAAAGAACAGCTATCCTCAATAGGAATCATGGTTCTCTTAGCAAGAGTAGAAATAGCCCCTTCTACTTTAGGCACTGTGCGCCATGTGTCTCGAATGGAGGCAGCAACAGGAAACATCTTTTTTAAAAACGGGAGATAGGGAGAAAGGTATCCCAGGTTTATCCCATTCCTGTGCAATGATGTCCGACACACGGTCTGGAACAGGAAAAACTTCCACAGAGGAAGGAACATCATAGTATTTGTTAAGTTTAGGGTTGACAGCAACAGAAGCATCGGAGTCGTCCAAAGTAGCCAAAACCTCCTTAAGCAATAAACGGAGGTGTTCAAGCTTAAATCTGAAGTTTACCTCTTCAGAATCAGACAAAGGATTTATACAGTCAGAATCTGAGATTTCTCCCTCAGAGGCTACCGAGGTATCCTCCTCATCAGACTTATGAGGGAGGTCAACCTTCACGGCAGCAGATGGGACAGACACCTTACTATCTGAAAAATGGTTAGTTTTCCTCTTGCGCTTCCCCAACATGGGAAAAGCAGATGATATCGCAGAAGATATCTGTGCAGCAAAATCTGCTGGCAAATATACTCCTCCAGGAGACTGAGAGGAACTGCAGTGCACTGTATGTGAAGCCGTTAAGCCCTGGGACGTTAGAGGAGAAAGCTGTGGCACGGCCTGAACAGCATCATCCTGAGACATTAGGCTCAGAAACCAGTAATTTATCCTTACATTTTAAGATTTTTTTCTAGACATGAGGAACAAAATTGCATAGGTAAAACAATTTGAGCCTCTAGACACAATACACATCTATCCATAGAAACAGACTCCTGCTCCATGTTCATAGCTGAAAAGAGTCCCAAAAATTAGAGGAATGACATTTAAAAATGACACTGTCACTTTAAATCTTAAATCCCTCAAAACGAATTTGGACCCCAAAAAATACCCCTAAATAAGGACCTCTGCACCTCATACAGACTGAGGTGCCCTACCTGAACCTCCAGAATATTTTCAATAATGCAAAAGCATCAAAAGGACTATCCTGCTGATCGTATGATCACAGGAGAGGCTGTCACAGAAAAAACGTCGCTCCGCTCAGTCTGTAAGTCATATGACCGGCCGAAAAAGAAACTGCTCAACAAAAATGAAAGTGTGCGTTTTTATAAACAGCCGTGTAAGACCGGAATTGGCAAATCCTCAAATCAGTCCCACAACAGAGCCCCAATAAACAGATATGAGCCACATAATAAAACATTACATGTTAAGGTTTCTCCTCCATACACAGTAAGGGAAGATTAACCCTTTAGTCTCCTATCACATACTAAAAGTGCCTACACCCTGCCTAAGTAAATCATATATAAAGGATAAATTACATGTCCCACATAAAATTGTTGCAAAATCTTCTGAAGTGCAAGTCTCCAATACCTAGAAGACAAAAGCACTTGCCTGCAATCTAGCTGTCTGGCAGGAAGACATCTCACAAGGTGTGAAAGGACACATACTCCTTACAGAGACCTGTACAAAAAGGAAAGAACAGAGTAACCAACTCTGGATTTCTGTGAGTAGGGCAGCAATATGTTAGGAAACAAAGTAAGGACCACCTCGCCACTTCAAAACTGCTTAAAAGCCACCACTTCTCTTACTCAAGAGATTGACGTGGACACATCTAAACCCAAATCCTTGCTTGAAGGGAAAAGTCCCCGAAAAAGGAATCAATATCTTCAGACACAAACTTCACCTCCTTCATTGACAGAGGCAAAGAGAATGACTGGGAGTTATGGGTAAGGGAAGTGACACTTAACAGCTTTGCTGTGGTGCTCTTTGCCTCCTCCTGCTGGCCAGGAGTGTATATCCCACTAGTAATTGGAATGACGTTGTGGACTCTCCATGTCTTAGGAAAGAAAATAGATAATAAAGTGAAGCAAATTGGCAAGTTATTATGGTCTACTGCTACACACAGTTTTAGGAATGAATAAATTAATAAATACCATGTATTAAAATTTTGTAGAGTAAATGTAGCATAAATAAAAAATATAATTTTTGTTACTGGCAAAAAGAGAAAAAAAAACAATTACATGATGTCAAATTTTATCTGAACTGCTATAAATCAATTTTCATAGCTCATTCACATAAGTTACATCAAAACATCAACTGTATCCTATAGGCGAATCACGCTGTACTAATTGTAAGGATGCGTTTAGGTTCCAAATAATATCTGGGGCTACAACCCAGGTCATATGGTCCCTTCTTGGGTATACCCCAGATAAAGTCCTTAGGTAATGTGTCTCGAATTTTTTGTAGGTGCGCACACGTTTCCTTCTCTCAGATTCCATATATAGCATATAATTCCCCATTTAGGGAGCAATTATATCATATAAATCCAGTTTAAACCCCCCCCCCCAACATATTTACAGTCTGCAGTCACACACAGTGAATAGCCAGATGGTTGAATGGCAGAATGTGGATGTTAGAATGAACAGAAACTAGCCTGTTATACATTTGTAAACTTCCACGGCACAAAGGACACCCAAGGCTTTACTGTATAATACTGAGTCATTGCTCCAACATCTATACACATGTTAAATAAGCACATGTAAATGCGGCCTTCTCTCAGAGTCTGCTTGAGTGTTGCTCCTAAAGGACCTAAAGCTAAGAGAATGCAATGTGAGCACATGCCTATTCACTGTACAGAAGCTAGTGCTACAGCTTACAATTAGCTGTAGCGCTCTGATTCTATAATGGAAGCGACGCAAAGTGAATTTGAATTTTTATTCTACTAATTGCATGCAATTGGTTTTATGTATTAATTTATTGTATTTTGTTGCTTTTTATATGTTATTGTTCTCTATATAAAAAATTAAACACATATAATTTATTATTATAACCTATATAGGTCTTCATAATAGCCAGCTACTACACACATGTAGCTGCTTTGGGGCAGTGCAGCTGTATATGATTACTAGCCTACAGATTTGGTTACTGCAGACATTGTAATTCCCCTTTTACTATTGAGTGGATAAGAGATCAAGAAGAGTAAATACATTTCTAAGATTATGGAAATTCCGAATTGACGTTTGTTTTTCTCCTTAATACTTTTCATTGGTAAGTATATAAAGAGCCCTTGGGGTAGATTTATCAACTGTCGTGGATCATGTCCGCCCGACATCAACATACACTGTTGGCATTTATCATTGCACAAGCATTTCTGGTGAAATGCTTGGCAATGCTGCCCCCTGCACATTTGCAGCCAATCGGCCGCTAGCAGGGGTGTCAATCATCCCAATTGTATCCGATCGGGATGATTGCTGTCTGCAACCTCAGAGGTGGCAGATGAGTTAAGGAGCAGCGCATCTTAACTTATGTTTCAGGAGGACTTGAAACTTTGAGGGTAGATTGCAGCATCTGCTGCTTGATAAATCTACCCCCTTATATTAACTTTATGGGAGCGGATTGGGTTTCTGCTCTTAAATGTAACAAATATAAAAAAATCATGGATCCTCGTGAGTATTTTGTTATATGGTAGAACTGAACAATCAACACTTGCAAGAGCACAAGCAGATTAAATGAATAAACTTATCACCAAAAAGTAGACTCAGTCTCACTAAAAAAATGTCCACTCCTGCCATAAATGTCAGTATATTTATTTTCAATATCATTATCACAATATTGCTTTATGAAGATCATTTCAAGTTTTAAAAAATATATATATATATATTGTCCCAAAAAAATGTATACACACTTGTAACTATTATGACTCACTCAAACTTTCTTTTATTACAGGTGCAACTTATTTGAAATAATGGAAGAAGCAAGATTAAGCTTTGAGAAAAGGAAATGTATCTTAAAGTGCTACTGGTAGTGCAATAACGTAGCTGAAGTGCAAAGACTGTTTAGAAGGGTGTTTCAAACAGATCCTCCAAAGAGACCCATCATTACTCGCATCAAAGATAAGTTTGAAGCAAATGGAACTGATGTCCAAAAAGGTTCAAGATGTCCATAAAGGCTGTTCTGGAAGACAACGGTCGTCCACCAGTCCTACACAAGAAGCAGAGCTGTTGGAATCTCTCAGCTGATCCCCAAGAAAATCTATTCAGCAAAAAGTCAGTGAGACAGGAATTCCAAAATTGAGCTTCCATTGCATCTTGAAGCGTGCTTATTTAAAAAGTTTTATTCCGGCATCAGTCCACGCCCTCAGATAATCCTGACCGGAGAAATTAATTTTGTAAATGGTACCTTGCAAAATGTGAAGCTTGCAGATTGTCTGTAGTGATGAGGTCACATTTAGGTTAAATGGCTCAGTTAATTGCCACAATTGCGCCTACTAGGCACCTCAGAACCCGCATGTTACAGATAAACACCACGTAAACTTACCTGGGGTTACTGTCTGGTGTGGATTATCAGCATTGGGCATAATTGGACCAATCATTTTTGAAAACACAGTCACTGGTCCAGTTTATTTGAACTTGCTGCAAGAATCTGTCAAGCCACGAATTTGAGAGCAACTGTTATCAACAGTGCCTGGACCAAAATGGTCATCAGTTTGCGATAACTCAAAAGATTCTACATTGCCTTCTTTAACTTGCATTATAAAACCTAGATATATCTTAATAAATATTTTATTTATAATCATTCAAAGTGTGTATAATTATTTTTGGACACCATGTACATCTATTTTATATATATATATATATATATATATATATATATATATATATATATATATATATATATATATATATATATATATATATATATATATATATATATATATATATATAACACACACACACATACATATACACACAACAAAACACTTTATTTAAAAAAAAAAAGAATACTGCGACACTATATTGTAGATTGGGGCACAAGAATGTTCATTTTTCATGGTTTAATGTCTTCAATTTTTCCAGGTGAGATTAAAAATTTATGGGAAAACATAGTCCTCAGCTGCAAAGCCAGTAAAAAAATTACTGCAAGCAGCAAACTGTGGTAATTTTTTTGGGTTTGGTTTCTGTTTACTGGCAAGTCAACTGTGTGCGTTCACTCAGTCGCTTGTCTTTAATGCTGGGGCTCCCTGATGGGCCACAGCTGGGTCTTTCATTTATTTACCTTGCTTTAATTCCAAACTTTGACAGTCACTGAAAGGGAACTATAACAACACAGTTCACTGGCGACAGCAGTTCCATTGTCCTAAAATAGACAGATTCAGGAAACAGTTATCTATCCACAAGTGTAGGAACAAAGCAACGAGGGAAAATACGTCTAATGTTAAGTTCCTGCAAAAATGTATTTTCTATGGCAGTCCCAAAAGGTGTGTACTGATGTTGCATTAGGATCTGTCATTAAAAAATGTGTTGCCACATTTCTATATACATTTTATATGCGGTACCATATTGAGAAAAACAACTATAAGTGCCAATAGTAAGGTAGTCAGATGTGGTGGGGATTTAATAAGGTTCATGCCCAATTGTTTCAAATCTTCAAAAATTAGCACGGACAATACCACAAAGCAACAAGTCACTTGCATTTCACTTTAAAGGGACATGAAACACAAAATTCATGACTTAGGTAGAGCATACAATTTTACACAGTTTACCTCTATTACCAAATTTGTTTCATTCTCTTGGTATAATTTGTTGAAGGAGCAGCAAAGCACTTCTGGTTTCTAACTGAACACATGGGCGAGACAATGACAATCCGTATATTTATGCAGCCACCAATCAGCAGCTAGAACCTAGGTTATTTTGCTGCTCATGAGCTTACCTAGATAAACCTTTCAGCAAAGGATAACAAGAGAAGGAAGCAAATTAAATAATAGAAGTAAATTGAAAATTTGTTTAAAATTGTATTTTTTGTCTAAATCATGAATGTCTAATTATGAGTTTTCTGTACCTTTAAATAATTGGTGACTGTCCAAAATGATATCTGCAAACTAATAAAGCAAATCTGTAATATCGATAGATTTTGGAAAAATTCTCCAACCCTTGCAATTAAAGGGATACAGTGAGTTGTTAAAGTGGCTGCCGAGTATTAAATGTATTGAAATTTGATCATTTAGCTTAATTTTTGCAGCTGAAATTTCCCATTTTGCTAATTGAAACCACCACCCATAATGGATATGTCAGCACCTACAAATTGGCCTTTGTGAATAAAGAAAGTGAGATAAGATAGAGAGTTCTGCTTTAACTTTCACATCCATATACCTTTAACTTGATCTAAGGGACGAGTGTAAATGTGTCGTTTTTTGTGCATGAGAGAAAGGAATTATAGCATATTTTAATTCTCTTTTCATCCAAGATGGCTATCAAGTAAGGTTTAAAGGGACAATATACACCAATTTTAATATAACTGCGTGTAATAGATACTACTAAAAAGAAGAATATGCAGATACTGATCTAAAAATCCAGTATAAAACCTTTTAAAACTTACTTAGAAGCTCCCAGTTTAGCACTATTGATGAAGTTAAATTGGGACACCCACAGAAAGGGGCTGAGAAGCAGGGAGAGCAGACTCTCCCCCCTCCCCTGCATATGATAAGACCCATTACACAAACAGGAGCAAGCAGGAGTCTGTAGACATGGGTCAACATCTGATACTTTGGGGCTTGGTTAGGAGTCTGAAAATCAGTACAATGTTATTAAAAAATAAGCAAAACTATACACTGTTACAAAAACACTCCCAGAAGGGCTATATAAAAACACAAACTGGTCTTTAAAGACCAACAACGTACCCTGTACGATCTGCACTAATATGTGCATTGATTCATTGATGTCTTGGTGGGAGCGGGTGGTGGGAGAGGGAGGGGGGAAAATAATGTTTTAAAAAAGGGATCGGGGAGAGGGGGAGGGGGTATTGAGCTACACTAAAGCAAAATAAATATCTATATAAAAAAGGGCACTTTATTTTGAAAAGTGGGTACTGCCAGTACCCAAAATGGTACAGAATAATTAGATTATAATTAGAGGGGGAGGGTTAGATATCTGTTTAGGGGGGCTCAGGGAGATTGGGTGGTAAGGGGGGATCCTACACTGCAGAAAATATATAATTTAATTAAAAAAAACAAAAAAAAACAAACACAAACTTTTTTTTTTAATACTGGCAGACTTTCTGCCAGTACTTAAGATTGCGGGGCCATTTGTGAGGTGGGGAAGGGAAGAGAGCTGTTTGGGAGGGATCAGGGGATAGGATGTGTCAGGTGGGAGGCTGATCTCTACACCAAAGCTAAAATTAACCCTTCAAGCTCCCTACAAGCTACCTAATTAACCCTGTCACAGCTGGGCATAAATACAAGTGTGGTGTGCAGCGGCATTTAGCAGCCTTCTAATTACCAAAAAGCAATGCCAAAGCCATATATGTCTGCTATTTCTGAACAAAGGGGATACCAGAGAAGCATTTACAACCATTTGTGCCATAATTGCACAAGCTGTTTGTAAATCATCTCAGTGAGGAACCTAAAGTTAATGAAAAAGTTAACAATTTTTTTTATTTGATCACATTTGGCGGTGAAATGGTGGCATGAAATATACCAAAATGGGCCTAGATCAATACTTTGGGTTGTCTACTAAAAAAAAAATATATACATGTCAAGGGATATTCAGGGATTCCTGCCAGATATCAGTGTTACAATGTAACTAGCTCTAATTTTGAGGGGGGAAAATGGTTTGGCAATAGCAAAGTGCTACTTGTACTTATTGCCCTATAACTTGCAAAAAAAGCAAAGAACATGTAAACATTGGGTATTTCTAAACTCAGGATAAACATTAGAAACTATTTAGCATGGTTGTTTTTTGGTGGTTGTAGATGTGTAACAAGATTTTGGGGGTGAAAGTCAGAAAAAGTGTGTGTTTTTTTCAATTTTTTCATCATATTTTATAATTTTGTTTATTGTAAATTATAAGATATGATGAAAATAATGGTATCTTTAGAAAGTCCACTTAATGTCGAGGAAAACAGTATATAATATGTGTGGGTACAGTAAATGAGTAAGAGGAAAATTACAGCTAAACACAAACACCGCAGAAATGTAAAAATAGCCCTGGTCCTTAAAGGGATACTGAACCCAAAATTTTTCTTGCGTGATTCAGATAGAGCATGCAATTATAAACAGCTTTCTAATTTACTCCTATTATCAATTTTTCTTCGTTCTCTTGCTTTCTTTATTTTAAAAAGAAGGTATCTAAGCTAATTTGTTTGGTTCAGAACCATGGAAAGCACTTGTTTATTTGTAGGTGAATTTACCCACCAATCAGCAAGAACAACACAGTGTGTTCACCAAAAATGGGCCGGCATCTAAACTTATATTCTTGCATTTCAAATAAAGATATCAATAGAATGAAAATAATTTGATAATAGGAGTAAATTATAAAGTTGCTTAAAATTGCATGCTCTATCTGAATCACGGTAGAAAAAAATTGGGTTCAGTGTCCCTTTAAGGGTAAGAAATTGAAAAATGGCCTTGTCCTTAAGGGGTTAATACTGTAGAGATTCCTGTCCTTAAGTACTGCAATCAGGCCAGATGTTTGTTTCTCATGTTCTAAACACCTTGTAATTACAAGACTTTTCTGATGTCTTGCAAATTAAATTAACATTTTAAGTGGGCAACATAAATAAAGCAAAATTGACTTACTATGTATAATAAAACATTTTATATATTACAGTCTCAAATGGTTTCATGCCTCTTTAAATTTTGTTTGCTGGAGTACTTCAGTACTAGAGATAGTAAGCACTACTTTACTCCTAGGAGGAATCCAGTGGAATTCCAGTAATTTGTGGTTGGTGCTTAACAAATGCGATTTTCTAACACAATTAAACATTATAAAATAGCTAATTCTACTTTTAAATATAAGTACATTGCATTGTCAGATTTCAGTAAGATAAGCTAATCCACCAGATATCTCATCACCTGATTGGGCAATAGTATAAAAATCAAACTAAGTTCACAGAGATACTTTGCATATGGAATTTAGGAAACAAATAAGGCCAAAGTGATACTAAATTTGCCTGAATATCAATGTGCAATGTGTCAGCAGAGGTATCTTGGGTACTGTCTGCTGGGGACTTTACTCCCAACACTGATCTAAAGTGTAACAAGTATGTTACAATAACTGTGACTGTCAGAAGAAGGGTGTACAAATTCTACAGACTAACAGAAGAACCGTACTACAATGACATAGAATGAGATATCTTAAAAAGTACAGGCATTCAGATGTGGTCATAACCGACACAAGCAAGATGCTGTGCACCTGAAGAACACATTTCTGCACCAAATAAACTACACTGGCACACGTTATAATGTCAGAAACAGCTTAGGTCAATGAATCCATCTAATCGTTGCCTGATGGTATTGTTTATCTACAGGCTGCCTAATGCTAACCTCTGTTCGTAAATTTATTTATGGCTTAAAATGAATGTAAATTTTGATGCTAAAGTGCCCGGTTTTTAAAAATTGGATTAAAAACAGGAACACTTTAAGTCATCAAAATTTACATTTGCCTCCTGTTGTGACAAAAAAAACCTACCTTTTAATCTTGACAGCCGCTCCAGCTTCCTCCACCCGTTGCAAAGCCTCTTCCTGGGTCTAAAATGAGGAATCCGGCTTCCTCCAATCACGGCGTTGAATCAGACACTGATTCCCCCAGGAGGAGGGGGGGGGATGCCGTGATTGGTAGGACGACCTATCCATCATTTCTGACGTCAGCAATGGCTTTGCGACGACCGGGGGAAGCTGGAGCTGCTGTCAAGATTAAAAGGTAAGTTTTTTTTCACATCATGAGTGAAATGTAAATTATGATGAATTAATGAAATATAAATTTTGATGAATTAAAGTGCCCCTGTTTTTAATCGAATTTTTTAAAAAAAGGGACTTTAGCATCAAAATTTACATTCACTTTAAATTTACAAATCTGCAAACGGGTAGCTCCAGCAGACTACTGAACTTTAATAAAGCGTAGAGATTTTAGTAACACAAATGAGTTTAATTAAATTCAGTGTTTTTCATAGTTACCAGATTAAAGGGACAGTAAAGTCTAAAATAAATTGGTTATATTTTAAGCAACTTTCCAATTTACTTATATCATTAATTTTAGTTATTTCTCTTGGTATCCTGTCTTTAGCTTGAATGTTTCTTTGGCCATCTGGCAGCAAAGTTTGCAACAATGTTTATAGCAATGTTATACAAACACTGCTGCCATAGACTAAATTACTATCAGCCTACCTAGATTTACTCTTCAACAAAGGATAACAAAAGAACAAAGCACATTTTATAACAGAAGTAAATTGGAAAGTTGTGTATCATTGCATCCTCTATTTGAATCGTGAATTTTGACTTTACTGTCCCTTTAATAACACAAAGTTAAAGTGATACTGTATCATCACCTTATAGCATTACAAAAATACATCAGAGATCAACAAATCCTACAATTAGATTCACTAACACAGGATCTGAAACCTACTGTACATGGCAGGCCCAGTGCTCCTATCTTATTTTACACTTAAAGGGGCAGTAAAGTCATAATTAGACATTCATGGTTTAGACAGAGCATCCAATTTTAAACAACTTTCAATTTTACCTCTATTATTTAATTTGCTTCCTTCTCTTGTCATCCTTTGCTGAAAGGTTTATCTAGGTAAGCTCAGGAGCAGCAAATAACCTAGGTTCTAGCTGCTGATTGGTGGGTGCATATATATATTGTATACAGATTGTCATTGGCTCACCCATGTGTTCAGTTAGAAACTAGAAGTGCATTGCTGCTCCTTCAACAAATGATACAAAGAGAATGAAGGAAATTTGATAATGGAAGTAAACTGGAAAGTTGTTTAAATTGTATGTTTTACCTAAATCCTGAAATACAAATTTTGGGTTTCATGTCCCTTGAATTTGCAAAGTAAACAGAAGTAGCAGACAACCCGGGTCCCAGTAACTGGTAATGACTGATGTGAGTACTGGGCAGAGCCAGGGATCAGATATATGTGAGAGGGGCCATATAAGCTGCATACCATGTCTAATTTGATTTGGACAGGTGCCTGACAGAGGGGTTGAAAGACCAGGGGTCTAATCTGATGCGGGCCTTGTGGTTACTCAGAGAGACTGGTGCCAGGGGGAGGTCTGATACCAGCATGGCAGAAAGCTGCTGCAGTGACTGGGTCTGATCTGAGGTCTCCTGTGGGTATTGAGTTGAGAGAGGGGCCGCAGGTCCAGGGGACACTTCTGATGTTCATTATTTATTATTATTATTATTTATTAACATTAACAATGGTTTCTGTTGCCATGAAATTTGTTACAATTATTAATTAATTATCAAACCTGAATAAAAAATGGAGGCTGGCATTCCAAGTTATTTCCTAGTTGTCAATGCCTTTTACTCTTGTTTACTCACATTTATTTAAAGCCTCTCATCTTTAGATTATAAGATTGAGAGCCTCTCCCTGTGGAGCAGTTACTATGATTGTCGCTCAAGGGGAGATCTTCCTTTGTTATTATGCCATATCTGTAACGCGCCTATGTACGGCACTGCATAGATCTGTTGGGTCTTCTAAATAAAATAACATTAGAATAATTGTAGTAAATAGCGACTCTCAATCCCAAGGCTATAAACTATCCTTTTTTAAACAACTGCTAACCAGAGGTAATAAAACACAAACTAGTGTGTAAGTGATATAAATGAGAACATTAAACTTTAATACCTAACATTATGTAGCATTACACTGCTTCTTATGGTACAAAACGTCATCTCTAAATCTTCCTTAATTTTAAATGAATTTAACAAACACTGTTCTATGCGTCTTCCCCACATATAAACCAGACAAAAAAAAAAAAAAGCCATTTCAAATTACCTCTGTGGATGTGTCAAAGTTACATTAGTAGATGAGAATAAATGTGTGACTCAATTTCTCTCCAGGAGAAAGGATCATTTTTAGTTGGAATGAACATACTGCATGCTTCATCATTCTATTTTGGTGAATACGAGTAAAACCGTCTATTTAAGACATCCATTTAAATGCAAATTTGGATATCCCAAGAGGAAATGTTAATCATTTATAAGGGAGAGAATCTTTAAGACCATCCTTGAAGCAGAAATACCAGTTAGTTGATTTTATTTGTACCTTGGCATAGAAAACATAGCCAGGATATACTGATATAGGGAAACAGCTTATTTAAAAACAAGCAACAAAAATTAGGATCATTTATAAAGATATGTCAAAATACACAGTCAGTTTTAATATATTCAATGCAAAAAAAAAAAACAACAACCTGGCCCTTTGTTGGGTATTTAAAAATAAAACCAGAATATTCAAATTTATTGTTGGTTGTAAAATAATGTGAAGCTTTGGTTATGCTATAAATACAAAAATCAGTTAAAAAAGACAAAGGACTTTCTTTTTCCTTATTTGCCTCTTCATTTTTTTTAATGTATCAGTTTCTTGAAAAACAGATGTTCACATTTTGAAAAACGCTTTGCTTTAATGTTTGCGGAGGTGCATCCACCAATAGAGCCTTTTGAGACATTCACTAAGCTCCCAATATGCCTTGCAAGCGCTGTATGCTTTACCTCCCACAGGTAACCAATACCTTATTAAAGGTTCCAGTTTGCTAAGGACTACCTACCTACACACCATACCTACCTACGCACCAGCTGCCCCCACCCTACCTATATTCCACCCACCCATGCCCACTCTGCCTAATGAGACTCCTCTCTGAGCTTACTGCACCCCATCCTCCTCAAACAAGCCACCAGCCTACCCGTCTCTGGGAAATGTTGTGAGTTATGTGCTCATATCATCCAGTAAGTCACTGCTTCATAAGTAAGTTGTGCACAAACACATACCTCCTGTTATAATGTGATCATTACAGATTTACATTGAAGTTATTTTTTGAATAAGAACATGTAACAAATCTAAATAGCATTCTTTCATATATTCATTATAGACATGTTTAGTCTGTAATATCCCTTTAGTATTGAGAGTAGAAAGGTGTTCTAAGGTGTTGGGCAAACTATGAAATAAAAAAAATGTGAAGATGGAAAACAAAACATTACATAAAAATGTGTTAAAATGTAATGATATGAGGAGCTCTCAATCAGAGTTTCTTGTTTTTTGCTGTCTTAAAGGGACACTGAACCCAATTTTTTTCTTTCGTGATTCAGATAGAGCATGCAATTTTAAGCAACTTTCTAATTTATCTGTATTTGAAAAGCAAGAATGTAAGTTTAGACACCGGCCCATATTTGGTGAACAACCTGGGTTGTTCTTGTTGATTGGTGGATAAGTTCATCCACCAATAAACAAGTGTTGTCCATGGTACTGAACCAAAAATTGGCTGGCTCCTTAGCTTAGATGTCTTCTTTTTTAAATAAAGATAGTAAGAGAACAAAGAAAAATTGATAATAGGAGTAAGATAGAAAGTTGCTTAAAATTGCATGCTCTATCTGGATCACAAAAGAAAAACTTTGGGTTCAGTGTCCCTTTAAAACAAAAACCCATCAGACCTAAGTAATAAAGACACTTATTTTCTAAATAGACTTTTCACAGACCTAACACTTTATAAAACCTCTCTCAAGCAAACCATCAAAATTGTGTGAAGAAATGTGATATATTGGTTACTTGCCGAGGTTCTTAAAACTGCACATCAATCTTTATTTTACAGAGGATATTAAAGCCCTTGAGGGCACTTATAAAAATAACATCAAATGAAGGATCTGATATCCCAGCAGTACCTGGGAATTATCAATAAATACTGTGTATTAAATGCATCAACTCCATATTATTATTTGCACAGAATCAGAGGCTAAAAATATTCATGTTGCAGTACTGTATGTGTTTTACCAAATGATCTTCTATCACCCAGGGGAGTCCTCATCAGAAACGGCTGCAATATGTAAACCAAGGACCAACAAAGTGCAAAAGCTGAAGGAGTGTATGTGAATATTCTGTTATTTGCTCCCCACCCTAAACATCAGCCCCCTTGTTCCCAAAGAGATGTGAGAGGAACCCTTCACAAAAACTAACATGTTTACACTATAAAATGTATAATATGTTATTTAAGGGCACTCACCCAGCATCCCCATCCCCAGCATGAAAGCATCCATGGTATAAGGTAGACCCCTCGCCCGTCCTCTTGTTCCGGGAGGAAACATCACCTCTTTAGGCTGCGCTTTCTTACATTCAACCTATTTAGGGAAGAAAAAAAAAAAAAGAGAACATTAGATGCAAATTAATTCTATTCAAATGTCAAATAATAATACCGTAGGCAAAGGTTTAAGAAAAAAAAAGGGTGCATTATATGCAGAATCTCATTTCTTTGAACTTTTAAATATAGGGCACACGATGGAAGGACTTTCTGAATAAATACTGAGCATTAGATCTGTCTTAGGTCAATAGTATTATCAGCTAGTGGTCAACATACTAAAGCAATATAATAAGGAAAGACTTAATTAAAGCGCAGAAAGAAAGTCTATGAAATGAGAGAGAAGTTGCAAACTACAATTATACATAATTAAGTATAGGAAGCAGCGGAAGGCACATGCTGTAATGCCAATAAGACATGATAATAAGCATGTCTGGCGAGTCTGTGGCTATGTTGATCATGATGTCACAAACATGATTATTACTTTTTACACAAGCTCAGTGGTTTCGTTTTCGCATGGCTAAATATGTATCAGTGCCTTTAGACACAAAAACAACAACAACGTGATTAGTTCCACTATGGGAAAATGATTATACTGATATATTATTTACTGATGCAACAGAATAAACCTGAACTGAATTGTACATCTGTGTTTGGACAATCTCCACAAATGTGTTAAGCTCTGACGTATGAAAACTGATGTTGGCTCCGTAGTAAAATAAATATATATAGAAGTGTAATTAAGGATCCTTGGCTTAAAGGGATAATCAATTCAAAACATTTGCAAGTTACACTTCTTCAAAACTTGCAAATGATGATGTTTCTTTGTGGTCTAAGAACACAAACTTCTAAAAATTGCCTTTATTAAGCAAGTTGAATTTTGTAGCAAAGAGAAGAGTATCCAAGGCTTACAAGTAAGTATAAGAAGTGTCTTGTAATTACAGCGTTTACTCTCCCTTCAAAGCCTTATTTTCTCTTCACCTTTGGTTGGTTGGTACAACAATTAGATGCTGTACCTCACACTAAATATAAGGTAAGGAAATTAAGATCCAACTGCTCAGTAAATCTGTGCGCCTTGTTGCCCAGTAATATAATGCAAACGCATTATTGCAGAAAACATTAATGGGACAGTAAAGTCAAAATGAAACAAATTGACTGGATAGAGGATGCCATTTTAAACAACTTTCCAATTTACTTCCAATAATCTCTTGGTATCATTTGTTAAAAAGTAATCCTAGGTGAGCTCAGAAGCGTGCATGTGTCTTAAGTCACCTGGCAGCATTGTTTGCAACAATGTTTATAGCCATGTTATACATAAATAGTAGCATAGTCTCTAGTCTCTAAATATAGATAAATCAAATATTGTAATCCAAGTGTATAACATTAACGCGAAAACGAAACTAAAATGAAAGAGTAGAGAAATTGGCAACTAACCATATACACATAATAGATTTGCTAATAACAATGGCGGCCACCAGGTGCCAAACGGAAGTAGCGCTATGAACAATTAGAACACCCAACAAACATACGCAAACTTCGCATCATAAAATGGAAACGAAAATGACATCAATGTGTAAACGTCACTTCCTGTGACAGACGCAATTTCCGATTTGACGTTTTCCCATCGCAACAAAGACACGCAAGAAGGGGCGGAGCTAAACTAGTTTGGCGCCCAAACTACACTTTTACAACAATTAGGGTAATATCCCTCTCTCTATATAAGCCTACCAGAAATAACCAGTTTTTAGTTTTGAGAAAGGCCCATTTCCAGGGACCAAAACGCGTTGACAGTTACTGGTAAGCCTAAGTCCAATACCTTATTAAGAGTTTTAGCTGTTTTGCACTATTATTTATACTTTTCACAGGTTATCTTTGGAATCCCGAAATCTACCACTTAATAAGTCTTAGGAGAATCACTGCTCACACCCATAGAGGGATTGCACTTTGTATAAAACTTACACATTGGGAAACAACACTACATCATCTTTTAAAAAGCAAGTTTTTACACAATTTTTACTTTCAAAAGAGATTTTTTTATTTTTAGTTTTGATTCACAGTTTTTCTAAGTTTTTTTCTGTTTCTTGGATTTTTTGGTCATTTGTTTTTCCATTTTTTGAATACACTTGGATTACAATATTTGACTTGTTAAAACTATTTTTTCATTAAACATTTGGAGTAGGGCACATCAATATATTTAGCGACTAGAGACTATGATACTATTTCAGTAAGGATCTAGATCTTAGAAAGTCCCAAACTCTAATCTCACGGACATATTCTATTGGTGCATCTTTATTGTTTTTACATTGATCCATGTTTTTATTGCTAATTGTAAGACATGTTTTTCAACTTTGTTTTTTGCCCATGTTTATACATTAAGGGTTCTATTTGCTATTAAACTTATTCACATTTACTTCCTGCGCCTCACGCCAAAGGCGCTCTTTACTTTCTTCCATTCACTCAGTTTTCTTAGAGTGTCTAGGCATCCTTTGTTAAAGAGCTTATAGGGACCACATTCCAGCGCTTAGTCTTTCACACCTTTGATTTTTAAAATATGTTGTGGAGTCTGTTCATGTACTTATAAATAACCTGCCATAGGACAAAAGCCGTGCAAATCAGTTGGAATGCAGCACAAAGTGGGTGGTAAACTGGGGGGCGAAGAAAGAGAGAGGGAGGCCCCGGGGACTCTAGCTCGGCCCCTACCATAGTATTTAAAGGGACATTAAACTCAAAATGAAATTAACATGTTTAATTAAACATAACAAAAAATAAAATTTACAATGTAGTTAATTTCCCTCAGCCTTTCTGTAATTTAACTTGGAATATTGTGTTTTTTTCTATTGACCCAGAGAAGCTTGAGTATATCCTGCAAACTTCAGAAATCGGATCCTACAATAAGCTTAAAAGTGATTGCTTGATCAAATCAGGAGTTAGCTTATATCTGTTCTTAATCGGGTTCAGGGAAGTAAAAAAACATAATTTATGCTTACCTGATAAATTCCTTTCTTCTGTTGTGTGATCAGTCCACGGGTCATCATTACTTCTGGGATATTATCTGCTCCCCTACAGGAAGTGCAAGAGGATTCACCCAGCAGAGTTGCTATATAGCTCCTCCCCTCTACGTCACCTCCAGTCATTCGACCAAAGACCGACGAGAAAGGAGAAACCAAGGGTGTAGTGGTGACTGAATTATAATTTAAAAAATATGTACCTGCCTTAAAAAACAGGGCGGGCCGTGGACTGATCACACAACAGAAGAAAGGAATTTATCAGGTAAGCATAAATTATGTTTTCTTCTGTTATGTGTGATCAGTCCACGGGTCATCATTACTTCTGGGATACCAATACCAAAGCAAAAGTACACGGATGACGGGAGGGATAGGCAGGCTCATTATACAGAAGGAACCACTGCCTGAAGAACCTTTCTCCCAAAAATAGCCTCCGAAGAAGCAAAAGTGTCAAAT
Organism: Bombina bombina; assembly: GCF_027579735.1. Taxonomy (NCBI): domain Eukaryota; kingdom Metazoa; phylum Chordata; class Amphibia; order Anura; family Bombinatoridae; genus Bombina; species Bombina bombina. The sequence continues at coordinate 715,066,701 of NC_069501.1, read as the reverse complement.
TTGTAAAATTTGGAAAAAGTATGAAGCGAAGACCAAGTTGCAGCCTTGCAAATCTGTTCAACAGAGGCCTCATTCTTAAAGGCCCAAGTGGAAGCCACAGCTCTAGTGGAATGAGCTGTAATTCTTTCAGGAGGCTGCTGTCCAGCAGTCTCATAGGCTAAACGTATTATGCTACGAAGCCAAAAAGAGAGAGAGGTAGCAGAAGCTTTTTGACCTCTCCTCTGTCCAGAATAAACGACAAACAGGGAAGAAGTTTGGCGAAAATCTTTAGTTGCCTGCAAGTAGAACTTGAGAGCACGAACTACATCCAGATTGTGTAGAAGACGTTCCTTCTTTGAAGAAGGATTTGGACACAAGGATGGAACAACAATCTCTTGATTGATATTTCTGTTAGTGACTACCTTAGGTAAGAACCCAGGTTTAGTACGCAGAACTACCTTGTCTGAGTGAAAGATCAGGTAAGGAGAATCACAATGTAGGGCTGATAACTCAGAGACTCTTCGAGCCGAGGAAATAGCCATTAAAAATAGAACTTTCCAAGATAACAATTTTATATCAATGGAATGAAGGGGTTCAAACGGAACACCCTGTAAAACGTTAAGAACTAAGTTTAAACTCCATGGCGGAGCAACAGTTTTAAACACAGGCTTGATCCTAGCTAAAGCCTGACAAAAGGCCTGGATGTCTGAATTTTCTGACAGACGCCTGTGTAACAAGATGGACAGAGCTGAGATCTGTCCCTTTAATGAGCTAGCCGATAAACCCTTTTCTAAACCTTCTTGTAGAAAAGACAATATCCTAGGAATCCTAACCTTACTCCAGGAGTAATCTTTGGATTCACACCAGTATAGGTATTTACGCCATATTTTATGGTAAATCTTTCTGGTAACAGGCTTCCTAGCCTGTATCAGGGTATCAATAACCGACTCAGAAAAACCACGTTTTGATAAAATCAAGCGTTCAATTTCCAAGCAGTCAGCTTCAGAGAAGTTAGACTTTGATGTTTGAATGGACCCTGAATCAGAAGGTCCTGTCTTAGAGGTAGAGACCAAGGCGGACAGGATGACATGTCCACTAGATCTGCATACCAAGTCCTGCGCGGCCATGCAGGCGCTATTAGAATCACTGATGCTCTCTCCTGTTTGATTTTGGCAATCAATCGAGGAAGCAGTGGGAAGGGTGGAAACACATAAGCCATCCTGAAGTTCCAAGGTGCTGTCAAAGCATCTATCAGAACCGCTCCCGGATCCCTGGATCTGGATCCGTAGCGAGGAAGTTTGGCGTTCTGGCGAGACGCCATGAGATCTATCTCTGGTTTGCCCCAACGTCGAAGTATTTGGGCAAAGACCTCCGGATGAAGTTCCCACTCCCCCGGATGAAGAGTCTGGCGACTCAAGAAATCCGCCTCCCAGTTCTCCACTCCCGGGATGTGGATTGCTGACAGGTGGCAAGAGTGAGACTCTGCCCAGCAAATTATCTTTGATACTTCTATCATTGCTAGGGAGCTTCTTGTCCCTCCTTGATGGTTGATGTAAGCTACAGTCGTGATGTTGTCCGACTGAAACCTGATGAACCCCCGAGTCTTTAACTGGGGCCAAGCTAGAAGGGCATTGAGAACTGCTCTCAATTCCAGAATGTTTATTGGCAGGAGACTTTCCTCCTGACTCCATTGTCCCTGAGCCTTCAGAGAATTCCAGACAGCGCCCCAACCTAGAAGGCTGGCGTCTGTTGTTACAATTGTCCAGTCCGGCCTGCTGAACGGCATCCCCCTGGACAGATGTGGCCGAGAAAGCCACCATAGAAGAGAGTTTCTGGTCTCTTGATCCAGATTCAGAGTGGGGGACAAATCTGAGTAATCCCCATTCCACTGACTCAGCATGCACAATTGCAGCGGTCTGAGATGTAGGCGTGCAAAGGGTACTATGTCCATTGCTGCTACCATTAAGCCGATCACCTCCATGCATTGAGCTACTGACGGGAGTTGAATGGAATGAAGGACACGGCATGCATTTAGAAGCTTTGTTAATCTGTCTTCTGTCAGATAAATCTTCATTTCTACAGAATCTATAAGAGTCCCCAAGAATGGAACTCTTGTGAGAGGAAAGAGAGAACTCTTCTTTTCGTTCACTTTCCATCCATGCGACCTTAGAAATGCCAGAACTAACTCTGTATGAGACTTGGCAGTTTGAAAGCTTGAAGCTTGTATCAGAATGTCGTCTAGGTACGGAGCTACCGAAACTCCTCGCGGTCTTAGTACCGCCAGAAGGGCACCCAGAACCTTTGTAAAGATTCTTGGAGCCGTAGCCAATCCGAATGGAAGAGCTACAAACTGGTAATGCCTGTTTAAGAAGGCAAACCTTAGATACCGGTAATGATCTTTGTGAATCGGTATGTGAAGGTAAGCATCCTTTAAATCCACTGTGGTCATGTACTGACCCTCTTGGATCATGGGTAAGATTGTCCGAATAGTTTCCATTTTGAACGATGGAACTCTTAGGAATTTGTTTAGGATCTTTAAATCCAAGATTGGCCTGAAAGTTCCCTCTTTTTTGGGAACCACAAACAGGTTTGAGTAAAACCCTTGTCCTTGTTCCGACCGCGGAACCGGATGGATCACTCCCATTAATAATAGATCTTGTACACAGCGTAGAAACGCGTCCTTCTTTATTTGGTTTGTTGACAACCTTGACAGATGAAATCTCCCTCTTGGGGGAGAGAATTTGAAGTCTAGAAGGTATCCCTGAGATATGATCTCTAGCGCCCAGGGATCCTGGACATCTCTTGCCCAAGCCTGGGCGAAGAGAGAGAGTCTGCCCCCCACTAGATCCGGTCCCGGATCGGGGGCCCTCGGTTCATGCTGTCTTTGGGGCAGCAGCAGGTTTACTGGCCTGCTTGCCCTTGTTCCAGGACTGGTTAGGCTTCCAGCCTTGTCTGTAACGAGCAACAGCTCCTCCCTGTTTTGGTGCAGTGGAAATTGGCGCTGCTCCTGCTTTGAAATTCCGAAAGGGACGAAAATTAGACTGTCTAGCCTTAGCTTTGGCTTTGTCTTGAGGTAGAGCGTGGCCCTTACCTCCTGTAATGTCAGCAATAATTTCTTTCAAACCGGGCCCAAATAAAGTTTGCCCCTTGAAAGGTATATTAAGTAATTTGGACTTAGAAGTTACATCAGCCGACCAGGATTTTAGCCACAGCGCCCTACGTGCCTGAATGGCGAATCCTGAATTCTTAGCCGTAAGTTTGGTTAAATGTACTACGGCCTCCGAAATGAATGAATTAGCTAGTTTAAGGACTCTAAGCCTGTCCGTAATGTCGTCCAGCGTAGCTGAACTAAGGTTCTCTTCCAGAGACTCAATCCAAAATGCTGCCGCAGCCGTGATCGGCGCGATGCATGCAAGGGGTTGTAATATAAAACCTTGTTGAACAAACATTTTCTTAAGGTAACCCTCTAATTTTTTATCCATAGGATCTGAAAAAGCACAGCTATCCTCCACCGGGATAGTGGTACGCTTAGCTAAAGTAGAAACTGCTCCCTCCACCTTAGGGACCGTTTGCCATAAATCCCGTGTGGTGGCGTCTATTGGAAACATCTTTCTAAATATTGGAGGGGGTGAGAACGGCACACCGGGTCTATCCCACTCCTTAGTAACAATTTCAGTTAATCTCTTAGGTATAGGAAAAACGTCAGTACTCGCCGGTACCGCAAAGTATTTATCCAACCTACACATTTTCTCTGGTATTGCAACAGTGTTACAATCGTTGAGAGCTGCTAAGACCTCCCCTAGTAATACACGGAGGTTTTCCAATTTAAATTTAAAATTTGAAATATCTGAATCCAATCTGTTTGGATCAGAACCGTCACCTACAGAATGAAGCTCTCCGTCCTCATGCTCTGCAAGCTGTGACGCAGTATCAGACATGGCCCTAGAATTATCAGCGCACTCTGTTCTCACCCCAGAGTGATCACGCTTGCCTCTTAGTTCTGGTAATTTAGCCAAAACTTCAGTCATAACAGTAGCCATATCTTGTAATGTTATCTGTAATGGCTGCCCAGATGTACTAGGCGCCATAATATCACGCACCTCCCGGGCGGGAGATGCAGGTACTGACACGTGAGGCGAGTTAGTCGGCATAACTCTCCCCTCGCTGTTTGGTGAAATTTGTTCAATTTGTACAGATTGGCTTTTATTTAAAGTAGCATCAATACAGTTAGTACATAAATTTCTATTGGGCTCCACCTTGGCATTGGAACAAATGACACAGGTATCTTCCTCTGAATCAGACATGTTTAACACACTAGCTATAAACATGCAACTCGGTTACAATTTTATTTAATAAAAACGTACTGTGCCTCAAGAAGCACTAAACGATTAAATGACAGTTGAAATAATGAACTGAAAAACAGTTATAGCATCACTCTTAACAAAACAACACAACTTTTTAGCAAAGGTTTGTTCCCATTAGTAAAATAACACTAATTAAATTTTAAACATAAAAATTACAGAGCAACGTTTTAAATCACAGTCACTATATAAGTCTCACAGCTCTGCTGAGAGAATCTACCTCCCTTCAAAGAAGTTTGAAGACCCCTGAGTTCTGTTAGAGATGAACCGGATCATGCAGAAAAACTGACTGGAAATTTTTGATGCGTAGCAAAGAGCGCCAAAAACGGCCCCTCCCTCTCACACACAGCAGTGAGAGAGAAACGAAACTGTCATAATTAACACAAGCAAACTGCCAAGTGGAAAAATAATGCCCAAATATTTATTCACTCAGTACCTCATTAATGCAAACGATTCTACATTCCAGCAAAAACGTTTAACATGAAAAATACCTAATAAAAGGTTTAATGTACTTTTACAGAGTAATTCCGGAGTAATACCATCCCCAGAATACTAAAGTGTAAAGCATACATACATGTTCATTATAACGGTATGGCAGGATTTTTTCATCAATTCCATTCAGAAAATAAAAACTGCTACATACCTCAATGCAGATTCAACTGCCCGCTGTCCCCTGATCTGAAGTTTTTACCTCCCTCAGATGGCCGAGAAACAGCAATATGATGTTAACTACTCCGGTTAAAATCATAAGAAAAACTCTGGTAGATTCTTCTTCAAACTCTGCCAGAGAGGTAATAACACGCTCCGGTGCTATTGTAAAATAACAAACTTTTGATTGAAGTTCTAAAAACTAAGTATAATCACCATAGTCCTCTCACACCTCCTATCTAGTCTTTGGGTGCAAGAGAATGACTGGAGGTGACGTAGAGGGGAGGAGCTATATAGCAACTCTGCTGGGTGAATCCTCTTGCACTTCCTGTAGGGGAGCAGATAATATCCCAGAAGTAATGATGACCCGTGGACTGATCACACATAACAGAAGAAAGACAACCAATACTCAAGAAGGTTTTTAAGGGGTATTTACTGAAAAAAATGCAACTGCCTACAAAATGACAGCTTAAAAGCTTTTAACATATTGATTTTGGATTAATGTACTCAATATTGCAGTGTTTAATTAGTGATAAAATGTTTTGATACCCCATTAATTTTTTTTTAAATATATATATATATATATATATATATATATATATATATCTGTCAGAATATGTACTAGATTTAGGCAGATTAGTAATTAGCAGCGTCTGAATTATAGGACAATCCTTCCCTGTGGAATGACTGTGCATCCTCCACTAGTAAATCTATAGATTGCCTTCATTCTGTCGGATTTAAAACTCCTTAAAATGACAAGTTATAAAAACCAATAACACATTAAGAGCCATTGCTGCTTAGGCAGAGTGAGAAATCTCTGTTTTGATTTATAGATTAATTTATCTTTTCCTAGAGAGTGTTTCTCACTTACTGGG